>NW_018405730.1:935918-1131914 GCF_002113885.1 Mizuhopecten yessoensis
AACCAGTACACTATCATTGTACAGTAAATAACGTGTACATATACCAGGGTACTATCAGCCTGTAGGTTATATATAATTATATAACCAGTACACTAGGCATCACAGCTAAAGATAGTGTCAAACACAACTCATACACACCTGTTTACACAAATTAATTTCCCCAAAAACTATTCATAAAGGGTAAAAAATATACCAAAACGCATATAATTTCGTTTGGATGTGTTTCATCCATGTAGGACCCCGGACGAACCCCAGTGTTAAATACCAGCATACTAACACACGTGTGAAATAAATGGCAAGCTTTTACCTGTCCCACGATCATGGCCACGCCCACGTCGGGGCTATATCATTTATTTTCTGTTCCTCGAACAGGCGACCGAGAACAGATCTGTACTGGAGAAACCTTACTTCTTTAAGAAAATAAGTAGGTAATCCTATAGGCATGTAGGCATTACAACATTTCTTTTTTATTTACATTTAAAATGTACATTCAAATAAATCAACAGGAAATTGTAGAATAATGTTCACTTATATATGAACAAAATCCACCATAAATGCTGAAAAGTTATAATTATTACGTATTCGATAAAAATGTTCAGGTTCTATTGTATTTCTTGTCTGTATGGTATTTCATCATTGTTCTTTGGTCACTATGATACATGCATACACTGTACATATACACACGCAGTTACAACATTTATGTTATTTGGCTAATAATGCAGTTTTAAATTCAATGCAATCTTTATCTTCATTTTCCTTGAAATGGAGATTTCAATTCATACAAACCATAAATAATAAAATTTCCTGGATTAAAACGACAGTAACAAATTAAAGGTTACTTTTGACATCGAATGGATTAAAACGAGTTAAATAACGCACCATTCCAACACATATTATAAATCGTATCAAAACACATGTCTACCAATTGTCAACAACACACGGAAAAACGGCATTTAGCCGGTAACTGTTATTGCAAAATATGTCCAATATACAGTAAATATCATGGTGTCTAGCACTGTACCAATATCTTGTCGACGATCAACACACACAATCCATTTGCACACTGTACATTTACTTGTCTGGTAGAAAACAATATTCGTGCATGCACGTTTTCGTAGTTGGCACTACAATCTGGCGATTGTTTCAAATAAATCGCAATAACTTAAAGGAATGTATACTGGTAACTGAGCAGGATCGTCATAAACATATAATCGAAGTTCATGTTGGAGGATATTGTTTTTAGAATAATGCTTACTTAACTCTTTAGTTTTCCTCAAATGATTACAAATATAAGTGATTAACTCAAAATGCCAGATAACGCGTGAAAATTTGATCCTGTATATAATTATTAAAAGGAATGTTGATTTCCTTTCCCCGAATGGTCCAGTCTCTCACAAGATGCATACACCTTTACTCTAGCTAAGCCTGTGATGGTACCACAACGACGTGACTCTGGGAGGTCGGCCGACTGTCCACCTCCTCCTCATTTAGATCCTCCTTCAGTTGCTGTTTCTGCCGAGACCGACGTCCTTTCCTGCGATATGAAGTAAAATACATCTGAGAAAAATAAAAGTTTCTTCAGGTTTTTAACAAGTTTCAGCAGTTACTTAGCTACCATTCTTGGAGAATTGTCTTTTATTATAAGCATGTTGTCTATAGAGGTGTTATTGCTTTTTATGATCGCTGTTGCACAAACTTTCAATCTTGACAGTATGACACATATTAAAAATCCTTACCATACGCCGCCAGTGGTCAGTTTTACATAGGCTTTACGTGTGTTGTTTAACCTTTTGACCTTAAACAATTCATTTTTAATTCAATTTGCTAAAATTGACAGGAACAAAGTGACCTACCTTACTGGTGGATCAGGGAGTGGAGCAATATCTGATGGAAGTTCATGTTCCCCGTCGGACATCACCTGGTGCTCTGTAGGGGAAACAACACCATCTAGTGACATGTTTGATTTCACGTTTAACTTTGCTAATGGAGATTATCAAAATTTAACTATAAATTGGAATACACAGTGAAACAGTTTGTATGATAGACAAATATGTTATGAGATATGATAAAACATTTAATGTGAAATGATACTTGCAAATGCACACAAAAATATCAATTAAATACGGCCTATTTGTTCCATTCCTGACTTACCGTCGACTGACATCATTGCAGTACCCCGTCCACTAGGGGCGGATACTGTGTAAGAAATGTAATCTTTATCAGCCGAAGCCCCTTGTACGTTAGGTGTCTGTCCTGCAGTTTTTTTGTGAATATCGGGCTAAAAATATAAATAAAATCACTTTTTAAAATTCAGAAACCTTAAAAAAATAATATCTAAATTACTTGCAGCATCTCTTCTTCGAACTTAAATCTTGCACTACATGCATGATCTGACACTGACGATAACACTTCCATCGTTCTATAACACACTAACTGATCTTCGAGAATACCTACTTAAACAAATATTTTTTCCGAAGAGTAGTGAAGAGGTCGACCTTTGATGATGATGACAATGACACATTCATGTCCCCAAATCCTTTTAAAGGCAAGAACTACAGTTCACAGTATCATCGATGAAATATTTCTTCTAACCCTGATTATGAGCAATCAGCAATGAATGTAACAACATTGGATAGCATTAGGTATTACCCACTGATGGTAAGGGAAAGGCAACGCAAGGGCTTCTTTGAGAAAATGTAACCCCTTGGAATGGGAATGAATAACTCATTATCCAGTCACATTCAGACAATGGCTGACCAGGAGACACCAGCGGAGTAAAGACAAAAATCACAAGTTTTCAATGAAGGTAGCAAATGAAGTCGGCTCTCTCCTTAGTGAACCCCATAACACATTACATGTACTACAGGGAGCCACGCCGTAGTGATACCATACAATCATACCATAAGCTGCAGCAGGCCGATCATTTACTAGAAAACAAACAGTATTTTATAAAAGCTCATCAGGACTGCATAAAAGTATCGCTTTTTCATTGAAGATTTTATTGATTAACATCAAATCTGTAACCTCCAAACTTACTATGACTGGTTTCTTCATGGCGGCGGCGTTTTTACTGGAGGCCATAATGCCAACAGGTGTGTCCGCCTGACAACAAAGATTTAACATGATGATTTATATCATGATATTGTAGTACTAAGATGAACCAATGGAAAATATACGAACGTTTATGATGTGAAATTTGATATACACAATTTTTGCAAAGGAGGGATTTTAAACGTGTTGATCCTGTTCAAATATATTTGAATGAACTAGAATGAAAGCTAATATACGTTGCGATTCATATTTGCACTAAAAAACTATATTTCTTGCAGTTCTTGCTGTGTTAACTCTTGAAGAAATGACAAATATGAGAAGCCCTGGTCTACGTACCGCGTAGCTGACAGAAGCATGGTGAAGGGTAGCAGCTTGCCTCTGGAGAGTTTGACGAATATAGCTCTCATCCTTCAGCGCGTGCATACTGAAATATAGGTAAATCTTTAAATACATAATACCCCATCTAAAATGTAAAAATATATATACCTGTTGAATCAAAGATCCATTCAACGGCAAAATATTAGAAACAAAATAGACACATCTTTGTCACATTAAAAGTAATCAGTATTTGCTCAAACATTCTTTATATACAATATTCCTTGCACTGGCGATAATTTCATATTTAAGTAAAAGAGCTTACCTCTGCTGAAGGATGGCAAATTTCTTCTCCCAAATTTTATGGATTTTTTCTATTTCTCCTTTGAGTCTGAAAAAGGGAAGTAAAATACAGAATAAAATTATCTCGACATATTTGTAAAGATGATACAATCGAAATCAATTGATATTCCGCAAACGTCATCATGAAGTGAGAACTGGCGTCTGAGAGAAGAAGTTAATACAGGAGGTCCATAGACATAAACGGTCACCCGAGTAAATTCTGCATACACGTGCTGTATAGATGAATTAGATGATACGTTTAATGGATTATGTACAGATGAAGTTGTAAATGTCCTAGTAAATCACAGGCCAGGGTGGCCATCTGGAATTTTACAATCAGCATGAAATGTTAGAAAAAAAAAATGGTCGAAACCTCATAAGGAACACTTCTACTAAGTTAGAAGTCAATCGGTGTAGCCTTTCTTGAGAAGAAGTCAAAATCATCTCAGTCAATGAGAGGTCAGGGTGACCACCTTCGATTTTCTGATCGGCACAAAAAGTAAGACCACTTGTTTGGAACCTCATTAGGAACAATTTAACAAATAAGAAGTGAATTGATGCAGATAATCTTGAGAAGTCGAACATTACTCGGCTCGGCAAATCAGAGGCCAGGATCGGCCATCTTGTATTCTCCGATAGGCAGTAACTCTGCCAGTTACTGTCTGATCAGACCCATTAGCGGACTTGCCTGTGATATTATTGATATAAAAGCAAAATAGCAAACTTCATCGAAATCCATTCACTTTTACTAAAGGTATCGTGCCAACAAGCTCGAGGCCCAAAGGCTCCAATAGTTCTTAAAATGTCAAAGTCCCATAACCTTGACATTTACTGTCTGATCGGGACCACTTTCGAACTTTTGAGTTATCGTGCTCACAAGATAAAAAGTTAACGCACAACGTAAGACGACGTACAAAGACGGATGACAATAGGTTACCATGACCTATGATCAGGTGATCTTAAAAAAAAGAGAGCTCATGAACAGGTTTGTGTTTCAGACATGGCTGTACAAATTATCAGTAGCTTTGAGTTTCAGACATGGCTGTTCAGGTGAAGAGTAGCTTTGAGTTTCAGACATGGTTAAACAAGTCAGCAGTCAGCGTACCTATTGATTTCATCCCTCAGCCTGTCCTCATTCTTCTTGAATTTCTCAGTGTCAAGCTCATGCTGTGACTTCTGGCTGTTTTTCTTCTTTTCCTGTAAGTGAACAGTGTAATATTTGACCAGTGTTTACTTGTAAAGTATAATGTAAAACATATACCTTTATATGCTGTGGTTTTATCTGCATAAGGGTTTCTCGCTAAAATATGAATATAAAGGAAGTGGTTTAACGTAATCTCTTCGCAATTTTAACACAGATATTCACTAAAGTAAGCAGGCATTGTGCCACCAAGTGGTTGGTCCTGAAATAATACAGGAAACGTTTGAAAGGGAGTAACGCTTACAGACAATTTCTTAGTCAACACAATTGTAAAAAAATGTTCTATTCTAAAAGAATATTGCAAATGGAAATTAGTAAGCGGACATTAATTAATTTGAAAATTTTTAAAACGGCGTTGAAGTTTTAAAAAATCGACGTGTAAAATCAGACAATAAACAAATTAGTAATTATCATTTGACTCTTAACAAGTTTCAAATGCAAAAAGTATGAGTTAATGTAAATGTTGTATCCCAACATATATTAACTTGAGCTGTTGGAATAATGTTTTAATCGAGATAAGGTCCTAATAAGCTACACATTGATATGGTCCTAATAAGCTAGACATTTAATCTGACCATTTTGCGAGGATCTTGACTTTTATGCAAGAATACGAAAAGGGCATGTGTTCATGAAATAACATTTCTGTCGTCAATGCATCACTCGAACATTAGCAAGAAGGTTTATGTAATATACTGAATCAAGTACATATATTGGTCTCGGGTGGTGTGAAATTTAAGCAACAGACCATACCTAAGGCAAAATATATTCTGTACCCTAATGATAACTAAAGTTTCGACAAACAAAGAAATAACTGTAGGGAACTGATCAATGTACCATTAGCAGCATCTCCTCGAGTCGTTTCTTCTGATCGAGCAAAATCTGGAGTTTGTTCTGCTCTGCATCCTTCATCTTGTTGGCCTCCTCTTGTGCTTGTAACAAGGCCTGAAATGTTCATGAATATAATAATAAACTGTAATATCGTATGTTTCTAAATGGCTGTATTGCATCTATCGACTGGTAGAAATCTGAGAGCGACACCAGTTTGTTTGACTCACCTCTTCACGTGCTTCTCTCATCCTCTCATCCATTATCCTCTTCATTTCCTCCTTCTGCTTGGCCATCTGTACTCAGAAATAGGACAAACAAAATGAGTACACAACCTTTCTTTTAGATCACCTATATCCAACAAAAACCTGTTTGTCAGACCTACCTATAACATTAACTCTTAAAAGTCATTGTAATCTCGTAATTTCCAATTAATTATGCAATTCTCATTCATAACTACTTTATTAGATGAAGATATCAGTTTTATCAGTATTTTATTACTGCAATTGAACTGCGAGTATTAAATAGAGCATTATTGTATTAGATCAAATTTACTCAAAACAATTATGTCAACGAAAGAGCCTGTAAGATCTAAAAGGAATGCAAGCGAATGGGTCATGCTTAACAGTAATGCAATCAAAAATGTCAAAATTTCTGTAACTTTTATAGCAATATCAATAAAATCAAGATAGTCATTCTAGATACATATCAAACCAAAATGCATTATAATATTAAGATATATATCTTTAAAACTATTTGAAATACTGGTAGTGAAAATGAAATATTCCGTCAATAATCCATGATATCCCAGTTGAACTCTAACGACACCATTTCAGCTTACCCAATAGAAGCTAGTAACCTCATAGTGATAAATACATTGGTAATTATTAACTATTGGCCAGAAAGAAATCAACATTATAGAAAGCAATATATGAGTGACATCTGCATATAAATGATGATAGAAATAAATCATAAAGTTTGATGATATATTGAGGAAAATGTATGCATGTGTAAGATAACTTTGGTAAAGGACTATACAAGCAGTGCTTTCGGCTTTTTATTGATATTCTGGGAAATTTTCTTGTACAATTATTAATCAAAATCGCTATCTATATATCGTATCAAACTAATTACATATAATTGATATTGCAATGACATCCGAATCGTTCTCAGAAATGCAATCCGTCCAGAACGTTATAGAAAACAGCAGGCATACTCTCCACATATGTGGTCGGTTATTTAAACGATATATAGTGACTTCATTGCTAGTCTAAAGGCTGAAAAGCATATCCTCTCCAAATTCAACAAACTATCCAGTTATCTCTAAATTAAATCAACATAGAATAATCTTTGTTCAGAATTGTCAACCAAAATAAACATCATGTTCACATCGACCAAAGATTATTGTTAACTGTTGTTTATAATGATGTTAAAGATGTAGGTACATTCGGTGAGGTTATGTATCACCGTGTCCACATATTAGTACGTACCGGTAGTACATGGTATAATTATTGAGTTTTTAGCAATTTGTAACCCATCATACATTTGTGGAACCTTGTAGCACATTCTAATAATACACCTTTCGATGAAGGTTCAGAGAAAAGGCTTTTATGAACGTCTTCGAAATAAATACGTTTCAGTGATAATTGCTGACTTAAACGTAAGATTTTTGTAATGAACCTGATCAGTTCTCGTTATTTAAAGGTGTACCAACGAATATTGTAAATTACTCAATATCTGGTAGAAAGACTACCACTGAAAATGTTCATTTAACAAGAATGATAGGTAGGGGTAACATCGCTGACTCGGTGAAACTTGTACATATGGTAGAAAGACTGTAAGAAGAAAATAGTCTCCGTTATATGTTTCATGCTTGTACATGTAGTTTCACTTTAGTGCAGTTGATACGGTCGCATGCTTATCATGCTGAAAGCATCTGTTCTAGACTGAGATAGGCAAGGCTGTGTATATATTGAAGACATTGAAGATCGAAGTCTATGCACCGAGTTTCCATGCAATGTATACAGCTTTTAGTACGCAAAATCACTCTGATGTTAACACGTGCATATTTATAACTTATTATTGGTGTTAAATTCTTGTACGTCTTTGATTACTTACATGCATCGAGAGTGATCAACGTATTGATACATTATATAAGTATTTAAATTGTTTCTGGATAAGCTGTAAGTGTTTACAACGCACAGGTTTTAATCATGCATATCCATCACCATTTCTTATTAGGTCATCAATAATGGAGAAGAGTGGATTAGAAAAAAAGGAGTAGAAAGGGAGAAAATAATAGTAGTGACTTACTCCTGAACCCTGGAAAGAAAAAGGATCAAATGAATAAACATGGAAATATAAAACAAAAATAATGTTACAATTCTACATGGTCTTATAGCGTGTCGCCTCATCTAGTAGCACGTATTGTGACGTCTGAATCACAAAGTCGCCGTGGCATTATGCGTTATTCCATTTCATATATGACATTTACATAACCTGTAACGAACTTTCTTTTCAGCAGATAGATATGCTCACTAAATGAAAACATCTATATTTGTGCTATAAATCTTTTATGAAGTGACAACTTCTTCAAAATCTTGTTTATCTATTCTACATTTAAATGGAACCTGAAATCAATGAAATAATCTGAATGACATCAAGGAAATCATGAAATCATTAGATACGAGCCAATGTATTACTAGCAAAAATCGGGTATCTGATGTTACAGCCACCTAAAACAGCTGTAAAATCCTGAAATAAACATTAAAATCTGTCAACAGTGGACTACGTTTTGTCCTTAATATATATATAAATTATTTGAATAAAAGAATTAACTAATTCAATTATACTAATCCTAATTTATGCTTTATGTACCTGTGTACAGAACACAATAAAGATCCACAATAATAGATGTAAAAAGTCACCATCAATTGACGTGGTACGTTTGTTGTATTGGATATACATGGTAGCCACTATATAACGATGAGGTTAACACACATAGATGTTTGCTGATCTCATGACACACATAGATGTTTGCCTGATGTAGGCTATGTTCAAAATTAATATACATGTAATTTATAATACTAGCGTATTAACACATAAGCAAATCACACCTGTAAGTATTTTGATTAACGTGAATGCTTTTAAATATTAATTTGAATAGTCAATATGCGAGAATGAGTTTTATTGAGGAAGTGAGTTTAAAAAATCAACATATTAGAAAATTGCACAAAATTAATATATTATTTAGTTATTTTGTACACATATTGCATGATTTCAATTTCTTTTCAGTGTTAAGAGTATGACAATTAGCATTTTATTTCAGATGAACTGATGGATAACGCCACGCAGAAGTTCTGCTAATTGGAGGGGTTTGTTCTTGTAATTAGTATAATTTCTGGACATGTTAGCTGATCTGGTAGAATAAAACGTATAATTACATTTTGATTTTATCTTAGTTTGATTCCCTTAAGGTTTCATGATATATATAATCGCTTTTCCATTGTTAATTTCGTTTTGATTAATGTTCAATTTTGTTGTTGGGTGGGTGGTTTGTTTGGTAGATATCACAGTACCTATATTTGGATGTTGTTCGGTTAAATGTGACGGAAAACATTATTTGTTTTGGTTAGCGTGGTTGATGTTAAATGAATTTTTTTTGGTTTAGTGTGTTAGTCATGATGACATCTGATATGTTTTGTGGTAAAAATTATTATTAGTTTGAAATTAGTTCGTGTGTCGGGGGTTTATTAAAGGGTGGAGGTCTGAGACAAGGTCGGTAAGTGACACGATCAGTTATCGCTATCACGACTAGCTATAATGTGATCTCAATATCAAAGCAAACAACACAATGAATACAGCAAATCGCCTTTACCATTTCTTCTGCCTGTAATACAACAATAAATATGGGAGAGTTAGCCTTAGACCAGGTATGTGTTGGATTGTAAGTAATATATATATACATAAGATGTTTATCATAGAGTAATGTCAGGAGTTCTATAACAAAGTTCCACGGTATTGCTCTGACTGTATCCTCTATAACATTTATAGGTTTTGTTTTTTGCTTCATTTACATCCTGAAAATGTATGCGTAGTATACACCCTATCAATATGTACCATTTCAGACGATGAATAAGTAAGAACTTTTGTCTATAAGCAGTTTCTAAGAAATTTCAACCACAAATTTGTGCCACAGAAAAAAACGTTTAAGTTTGACAACGAAACTTAAGTGCTGAAGAGTACTTTCCAACCTTTTACTTGTTATAGTACACAGCACTTGAAGCTTCATCAAGTGGAACTTGAACTTAGTTTAGTTTTGTTTACAAAAGTCTGAACACATCAAAATGTACGAATGGTACATGCACTAACAAGATAGGATATAACTGTATTCTGTTATGATGTAGGCATTCGGTAATATTTTGTATCAACAACCCTGATTTCTGAATAATCATTGTTATTACCAGGTTTGTTAGAATGAAATAATTTCAATGTTTTAAAGATGTACAAGAAGAATCACAAGTGACTTTTGGTTTTCAGAAGTCATCAAAATAATGACTCATGACAGTAATGGAAGATGTTGCATCATTCTTGTTAAGATATAGTGATATACCTGGCTTTTTCATGTTGTCTTTCATGAAACATTTTTGTATGAAATGGCATGAAATAAAACAGCCCAGAAACGAATGGAATTGAGGTCAGAGTATCAAATTCCAAAATCAATGGTAAAAGAAAGAAGTACACATTAATAATATATTTAAGAAACAAGCCCCCAGATATAAAAACAAATTTCACAATCACATCTAACAAACAGATATTTTTTTCCAATTAAACAAAGGGAAATATTCCAACAAAATAAAAAGATAATTGTATAGCAACCTGTTCATTACTCATAGAACTTTCTATAAGGCTATTCTGAAAAGTAAATATGTTTTGAATGATTCCATAACCAATCATCAGGATTGATATGGTAAGTATTAAATATCATACAATTCTTGATCTGTCTGTACTTCCTTATATTTAGAAATGTCTAATGTCGTGTAATATTTAATCAACAGATTTATTTATCACTTTTAATACGCAAGTCAATGATTTTTTCCTTGTTTGAAAGCGTCTATCTATAAAAAAAACTGAAACTACAGCAAATTCAAACTAATTTATACACAAATTGAACACTAATTAACCAAACAAATATCATTAAACTAAACAAACCAAATGTATTGAAGCTAAATACAACATCAACTCAACTAACCACGTCACAAATTAGAAGATACAAGGTATACCACCAGTCGTTTAAACGACGGATCAGGGGAGATAATAAGATATACTTACAAGTCTTTTTGATGAGGCCTGTTCCTGTGCAGCATTGGCTTTCATATCCTCTGTCTCCTTTTTAAACTGATTTCACACAAAATAATAAGTACATAATTTAACTATTGAAAAAAAAAGAAGACTTTTTTAAAGAGATTTAAAAGGATTTAAATGTCCAATTTTATGAAATATGCAATATCCTCAACTTATTATCTTCCAAAATAGTTACAAAAAAATATTACTTTAAAGTATGTTCTCAATACTCCCTATACCACTGAATTTCATTTACTTTGGCGTAAAACTTTCAAGGCATATTTTTAAAAGTTCCTTCAATCCTTTAGAATGTTATGCTATCATAGTCTTGTGACCTTTAAGTGAAGACAAAGAAGAGATGTTGTTTATTCAGCTACTCACCTTCTCCGACACTGCTTTCTCGTTCTCAATAAGCTCCTTTAGTTTTGCTATTTCCTGATCTGCAATTTTCAAAGTTTAAACTCATTATATGTTAAATTTTCAACCCTTTGGGTTTACAAACATTTACAAATATTTGCACAAAATGTTTCAAAGTTGATTGCACCTACAGTATGTCAACAATGATTTACACTATAACCTACAGTATGTCAAAAGTGATTTACACTATAACCTACAGTATGTCAAAAGTGATTTACACTATAACCTACAGTATGTCAACAATATTTACACTATAACCTACAGTATGTCAACAATGATTTACAATATAACCTACAGTATGCCAACAATAATGTACACTATAACCTGCAGTATGTCAACAATGATTTACACTATAAACTACAGTATGTCAACAATGATTTACACTATAACCTACATTATGTCAACAATGATTTACACTATAACCTACAGTATGTCAACAATATTTACACTATAACCTACAGTATGTCAACAGTGATTTACAATATAACCTACAGTATGCCAACAATAATTTACACTATAACCTGCAGTATGTCAACAATGATTTACACTATAACCTAGTATGTCAACAATGATTTACACTATAACCTGCAGTATTTCAACAATGATTTTCACTATAATCTACATTATGTCAACAATGATTTACACTAACCTACAGTATGTCAACAATGATTTACACTATAACCTACAGTATGTTAACAATGATTTACACTATAACCTAGTATGTCAACAATGATTTTCACTATAACCTACAGTATGCCAACAACAATTTACACTATAACCTACAGTATGTCAACAATGGTTTACACTATAACCTTCAGTATGTCAACAATGGTTTACACTATAACCTTCAGTATGTCAACAATGATTTTCACTATAACCAACAGTATGCCAACAACAATTTACACTATAACCTACAGTATGTCAACGATGGTTTACACTATAACCTACAGTATGTCAAGGGGGATTTAAACTATAACCTACAGTATGTCAACAATGATGTACATTATAACCTACAGTATGTCAACAGTGATTCAAACTATAACCTACAGTATGTCAACAATATTTACACTATAAGTATGTCAACAATGATTTTCACTATAACCAACAGTATGCCAACAACAATTTACACTATAACCTACAGTATGTCAACAATAATTTACACTATAACCTACAGTATGGGGACAATGATTTACACTATAACCTACAGTATGTCAAGGGGGATTTAAACTATAACCTACAGTATGTCAGCAATATTTACACTATAACCTACAGTATGCCAACAATGATTTACACTATAACCTACAGTAACCTACAGTATGTCAACAATGATTTTCACTATAACCTTCAGTATGTCAACAATGATTTACACTATAGCCTGCAGTATGTCAACAATAATTTACACTATAACCTACAGTATGGGGACAATGATTTACACTATAACCTACAGTAACCTACAGTATGTCAACAATGATTTTCACTATAACCAACAGTATGCCAACAACAATTTACACTATAACCTACAGTATGTCAACGATGGTTTACACTATAACCTACAGTATGTCAATAATATTTACACTATAACCTACAGTATGCCAACAATGAGTTACACTATAACCTACAGTATGCCAACAATAATTTACACTATAACTTGCAGTATGTCAACAATGATTTACACTATTTTACACTATAACCTACAGTATGTCAATAATATTTACACTATAACCTACAGTATGTCAAATAACCTACAGTATGTCAACAATGATTTACTCTATAACCTACAGTATGTCAACAGTGATTCAAACTATAACCTACAGTATGTCAACAATAATTTACACTATAACCTACAGTATGGGGACAATGATTTACACTATAACCTACAGTATGCCAACAATGATTTACACTATAACCTACAGTAACCTACAGTATGTCAACAATGATTTACATTATAACCTGCAGTATGTCAACAATGATTTTCACTATAACCTGCAGTATGTCAACAATGATTTTCACTATAACCAACAGTATGCCAACAACAATTTACACTATAACCTACAGTATGTCCCCAATGGTCTACACTATAACCTACAGTATGTCAACAGTGATTCAAACTATAACCTACAGTATGTCAACAATGATGTACATTATAACCTACAGTATGTCAACAGTGATTTACACTTTAACCTAGTATGTCAACAATGATTTACCCTATAACCTAGTATGTCAACAATGATTTACACTATAACCTACAGTATGTCAACAGTGATTTACACTATAATCTACAGTATGTCAACAGTGATTTACACTATAACCTCCAGTATGTCAACAGTGATTTACAGTATAACCTACGGTATGTCAACTATGATTTACACTATAACCTACAGTATATCAACAATGATTTACACTATAACCTACATACAGTATGTCAACAATGATTTACAATATAACCTACGGTATGTCAACAATGATTTACACTATAACCTACAGTATGTCAACAGTGATTTAAACTATAACCTACAGTATGTCAACAATATTTACACTATAACCTACAGTATGCCAACAATGATTTACACTATAACATGCAGCTGATCTGAAACTTAAATTTAAATCAGTTAAATCTAATTGCTTTCAACAAGCATGCAAGCACAATTCAAACCACTGTTTTTAACAACCTTTGTTTATCTACGTATACCATCATCTGCTCATAACAATAGGAATACATACTTAGCCCAGTGATGTTCTCCTCCTTGGTATCAATGGTTTTTTCCAGTTTGTTTATTTTCCTTGACATCCCGCTCACCTCCTCTCGTAGGTCCTCAAGCTCTGGGTTGATGTCTGGAGACTTGGACTTGATGGACAGTTCTTCTACCTGATTATTGAAGTAAGTAAGAATATTGCTTTTATTAATAAATATAGTATATATAGCTAAAATCAATACAAAAAACAATTTTCAAAATAAGGTTGCAGTGTTTTCAACATCTGTAATAGTATTGCTGTTGGACATGAACAAAATATTAATGTTAAAATGAGCATTGTATTTATTTTACTGGTAAACCAAATAAATACATACATGAATTAATGCATACAAATAATTTACTTACAAATGTTCAATACATCTATTGTGTTTACAGTCAAATAAAACTTATAAACTTAAATCATGCAGCTAGAAGGTTGTACTGAAGACTACAAATATTTGTGTTATATTAAATGTACCAAGATAACATTATGCCTGGAGTATTTCTGGAACAAACTGGTACCATCACCTAATTAGCGTAAATCACATCCTCTTAAAGGGATAATCTCTTTCCTCTAGAATATGGACCTGGTGATGTCCAAAAAATTCAGTTATGAGAATTAATTAAACAATTTGTAAATAATACACACAATATAAAACACAAAATAACATGAATGCTTTCACACCAAGTCTGACATATGTTGAGTAAAGCCTGTTAAATAACACATTACAGGTCATACACATTATAATAGCTTTATTAATCATGTTTACAGTATAAAATTACATCAATTTAGTAGTCACAACATCCATACTAAAAATCAGTAGTTGACTAATAGTTTAGTCTTCAATATTTTCATTTTTATTCCATATCACAATAAATAAATCTCAATTATTAACAAAATCAAATATTTTTTCAAAACTTTGTTAAAATCATGTAATAGAAACCTCTTCTTTTTTTCATTGTAACTTTTAACGAATGAAGTTTAGAATATATTTCTTCTAGTGTCTGTTATATCATAGTATTTCAACACAAGAAGTACTAACATGTAACTTGTTAGATTAGATTTAGATGCAGAATCAGGTTTTCAAAATGGTCAATGTGCTATGATTTCCTTCATCTTTTATTGTATGGGGTTTTATGTCCTTGCAAGGTTGTGTTTCCAATTTAACACCAAGTGTTTTTTTTAATATGGAAATATTGCACAGATTCAAAACTTTGTGTATGTAAATTAAGGACATGACATATTCATTGTTGATCAATATAGTCATTATACATTAAGCAAACAGTCACACTCAATTACAAAACATGCATCACAATGACCAAATTCTCTGTCATTCAATTTCTTTAAACAAAATCAGTCCAAAAATCTAAAATCTGAAGAAAATGGTTAATAAAAATATCAACCCCTATTACTATTGGTTTTAACTATCAAAACAAAACAGATATTTTGAAATTATGGAAAAAATTTCAATTCATGACAATTGAAAGAGTTGTGTTCCAAATAATATTATATTTTCTTCTATAGGTGATTCATTAGACTTGTGTTTGAAAAGAATAATAAAGATAGCTTTAATAGGTATTCCTGAACATGCGTCATCTTATGAACAGCTCACCTAAGCAGAATTGTTTTTTACATTGTTGTTCAGGATATGTCGAATGATATCCAGAGTAACAATTATGACATCCATTGCTATTCATGACAACAAGAATATACACATACATACATTAAAGACACTCCACATTTTTGCAGCCAATCAATAACTATCCACATCATAGGATCATTTCACCCATTATTTGTTAGTGGCAGTATTAGGTCACACCTGACAGTGAGAGGGCTTACCACAGTGACCGGTGCTGGTGGAGGCTGGGGCACAGGTGTTTGTCGGGGGGTAGGGGGTGCCCTGGGAGCAGGGTGGGGGGAGGGTGGCTGTAATGTCTGGGTTGGTACAGGTGAAGGGCTAGGGACAGGGATCATTACAGGGATCCCGGGGGTTGGAGGTGCAGGGGTATGAGGGGTATGAGGGGCAGGAGGGGTGTGAGGAGCCTTGGAGGAATCTTTCTTCTGTAAACAAAATAAAATCTGTGCTGTTAGAATGGCAGAAAGTCACACAGTCCTGGAAAAAAGGGTTGTGAAATTAATACGAGAATGTGATGCAGAAATCAGAAAAATGTGTAAACCAAGGCGATGAAAAAATAATAAAACACTCATAACAATTTCAAACAATATCATCATCTAGAATTGTCTAGACAGTCGTGAATACAATGATACACATTTGTATTTCAATTACAGCGTATTTGTGTTAATGACCTAACTTAAAACTGGTTATAAAGACTAGTAAGTATCTTTTCACCAAATATCGTAAAATTTGATGTATTCCAGCAGTCAACTGGGCAGACTTGTAATTTCTAAATTATCACTTTACATTGAACAAGAAAAGAAAAATAATAATTTTCAAACACCAAAACCCAATGCATTATGATATTTACATCATTCTTCAGGAATGGATATAATTAAATATAGATGTATTCATGCAAAAATTACTAACTACTATAATATCAATAAATCTTCTCAAATATTCAGAAAAAATATATAGATTTTCTACAAGGAAATCACTATAAACTGTTGCTATAATCATGCAATTATATCAGTTACACATGTGACATAGTCTGTAAACACGTATGCAATATACTACTTAGCTTTTGATAAACTGAATTTAATGTTCGTCAAACCTGCCTCATCAGAAATAAAAGCTGTCAATTACAACAGATTTTCCAAATACTGATACCTGTGTACTCTGACATACTGCCTTATCTGACCCAAGTCCTGTTGATTGTGTTAAGGCGGGGCTTTTTTAAGGTTATACCAAATGCTTACAGACTGCGTCACTACCACCCTGTTCACTTCACACATGTATATATATACAAGTACCTGGTACCATGTTATTTACGATGACAGGATGGCGGATTGTTTTTACAAATGAAATGTTAGTGATTAATTTAACACTTGTCTGTTCAGTACGACAACTTACAAATCAAATTAAATATCACATAAATATCGGTGATTTATCACTTTGTATAAAACAGACTACCGGTTGATGAGAGGATTTCTATGTAGGCCTATGCTCTTACCTTATCCTATTAGTTTAACAATGAAATGAAATGAAATAAATCGAAATTAAATTGTTTTTACTCATCTTTCAAAAAGGCTAACATAATAAAAATGCTTTTTAAGAAAGAATAAATGTGAGTTATAGCAATAAAAATGATTTCTCCATTTAATGGAGAGTTCTTCAGGAACAAGCGTATTAATTATTAAACCACCAAAACCATCCACATTGTGTAGATTAGTCAAGAACTCGGAACATCCTGATAGTAGTCCAGTTAATTAATGATAATGCATACTTTTGTTATTCTGAAGGTTGTTTTTTTTGGCAACCTATAAAGTTACCAATTCACGGTTGAACCCTCACCATTTTTACATATATTTGTTCTATATATATAGCTACATGGAGGAAATGGTATGATTTTTTCACTTTTTGATACTTTTATATAATCAAAACCGAACATACCGTTAAGCAAAACCGAACATCAGATAGATAATTGCCTAAATGGCTACAGCAGTCATTGGGTATTTTAATCATTTTAATCTCTAACTTTGACCTGATTGAAACTAACTCAATAACTATTTCAATTTATCAATTCTGATTCAGAAAGAGCTAAAGAATCAAACGTTAAGGGTATGCAGTAAAATACACTGGACAATAATGGATTGAATGTTGGCTATTGTCGCAACAGGACCTGGGGGAGGGAAGGTTATCACAATGTATAATAATATGGTTTTATAAAAAGTGTTACAAATTGTAAACGAAAGTGAGGAGGACAGATAGATTCATGCACATACATTGACTAGTAAACAATTCACACTGTTGTTATAACAAATGCCACAACCAACCAATCAGAATGAGGGTTTCATAAGACTTCGGTGGTTACAGTCACCATGGAGACAGTGAGTTAGGGTTATAGTTATATGACAAGATGTAAATATTTTTACCGAAGACACATATGACGAAGGCGTCCGATTGGACGGTCTGTCTGAAGGGGCCGGCTATAAAAATAGGCACAACAAAAATGCAACAAAGAATAATAAAACCACATGCAACTATAAATGCATTACATTGTACATAACTTGCACAAATGTATGTATATGTTCATTTTATATTGCATCTTTCCTGGCTAGATTGTGGAACGACCTATCAGGACTTGTATATGATATTTATTCTTTTTAAATATTTCAGTACAGAACAAGTATACAACATTTTCCCAAATTTTCTGCTTAACAAAAATGAATTGAGAGGGAAACTGAGAGAGAATTGTTGGAGACATACGACTTTTTCAGTATCAAAACCTCTGAGTGAGTAACAATGGGGATTTTATTATTTCTTTGTCAAATGCTCAATTCACACAAATGATTGGCATTTTATTCATTGCACTTCCAGTGATTGTATTACAAAAATCTTAAAAATGGCCCAAAAATCAATCATTTGGAAAATCAATCTGGAAAAAATATTGATATACATTATTGAACCCTACTTTAACTTTCAATTCAACATGAAATGGAGTGATGATAAAGTGGCCCCTACTTCAAACTTCCATTTTCTGAAGTATTGATATTAGCACCTAGTCCACTAACACTCCATTTCCATGAAACAAGTACTTATAGACTAGTACCATGTACTTACACTTTCCGTCTCCATGTTGTTGTGCTGCTGCTGCTGGTAGTGGGATAGCTGCATCTTTAACATGGCGATCACTTGCTCACTTCTCTGTATTGTGGCCTGCATCTCTTTGTACTGTTCCCCAAGTTTGTCTTTGTCACTTGCACGCTTTGATTTCTCACGCTGGATCTTGTTTTCCATATTTTTCTATAAACATAATCAGGTACATTAGTATGTTCCAAATGAGATTTTCAGTCGGACATTCTTTACTTTAAAATCTACTAAGAATAAGTATTATTTTACAATTTAGCCCCTAATAATCAGAACCAGACCTTAAGCTATGTACATCTACAGAAACTGAACATCAGAAATCCAGATTTAGGGTTTGATGGATACATACGTTAATATATTGAATATGAGATTCTGAATATCATTCTTAGTTCACTTTTCAAAATAGATATGATACAAGTGTGCTATGAGCATATATTTGCATGAAAATACAACAAGAATGCTTCATTTGATTTTCTCTATTACAATATTGTTCAGTATTTAGGTTATATGTGATAAACTCAAAATAACAGCAACTGGCACCATTTTGGAAATGCCTATTTCTGATAAAATAATGTTCATACAAAATTTAATGTACACTATTGCTTTTGTTCTCAAAAATTTGGAATAATATTTACACATTTACTTTGCATTGAAAAAAAACACTTGTCTTTGAAAAGAAATTACAAGGAGTGACCAAGATTTTGTTCTGATTATGCCATTGGTTTGTAAATGTAAGTAGGTGCACATGATTTATATATAACAGGCATTTATTAACCTGCAAAAAATATTGGTCATTCTTTCAATTTTTCTCATTACTCAACATGTACACCTTAGATGTTTCAACATATACCCCTGTGATGGAATATGTCATCAGAATTATCACTCACACTGTAAAGTACTGATATGCGGGCAATGGCGTCAGCCAACTGCTGTCTGAATGCTCGTCGTACAGTGTCCACCCTCTGTCAAAACAAACACTTCACAGTAACATTTCTGTAGCAATATTTAAAAAAAAAAAAAGTGAAGTTTGATACACTTTTCGACTTCAAATAATAATATTTTAGAGAACCTTATCAAATATCAGACGTTTTAAATTTTCAGATGATTGAGGTTCAATTTAACATCGGTCTTTGTGTCATAATTTAACGCTTCCAAAAAGAATGATTTACTGAGGCATTGGTGAATTTGGTGACATTGCGACGCAATAAAATATCAAGGGGGATAACTCACATCTTCATGCATCCTCTCCAGCTGGGTTACCTTGTCGTTGATGCGACAGTATCTATAGAAATGTGAATCACAACACAATACAAACATGCAAATACTGTACTGTAGCATAACTTTAATTACAGGTGAATAAAAAGAAAAGCATAATGGCCACGTTCCTACATTATTATCTCTCAAGTCCAACATGATCTAGCTACCACATCCCTACATTGTCAGAACTATTAATGACATAGTATCCCCATGATAAGCCTAATATATGTTGTATTTTACAGTATTGATATAAATGTTAGCATATTTCCAAACAAAATATTTTTTTGGTTCATTCTATTTAACACTGGTCCAAATAAAATTCCTACCTATCAACTACATTTTACATTACATTGAATTTGAGATTTTATCAAATAGACTGTCACTATATTTAAGCTGAAATATTTAGTGTATTTCTGTATGGCATAAATGATCATTTCAATGAAAAATACACTCAACATGGGATTAGGCCACATGATTTTACTTTTTTTGTTAATTTGGATGCAAACTTACATCTCATTTTGAAACAGTTATATAATTTCAAATTACAGGTAACAATAGTTGTGATATTTTTATTACAAATAAATATTTTTAATATATCTATACCTAAAAACTAACCTAGTTATATATACATATACTACCCTTATATTAAAATTCTTGATGCACATGATAAATATTCGTAACTTTTTTTACTGATAAACTTTCCATTTTATTCTGACTTCATTCTGGATAGATTATTCCATCACACTTTGATCAAACCCAGATTTCGTTATCAACCCTTATTGAATTACATACCATTTGGTTAAACGACCAAGCAACAGTTGATTTCTCATGCAACTAAATAGCAGAGATTGTGCAGTTGGCTTATTGGTGGATATACATTAATTATAGAAAGCATTTCAGTGATTGTTGTGATTTTGATAATCAATGATAAAGAAGAAAGTAATTTTGTGACAGGTTACCAGATAAGTATGTAATAAAACCAAGTGCGATACAGGCAACGTATTCTGATATGACATTATTTCTGTGTGAAGGGAGCAGAATTGGTATTATCTAATAGATATATTTTGTGTGTATGTATGAGAATTAGTCGAGAAACACAAATTAAAGGGATGAGGCTATTATGTAGGACTCTTAGTCAGCGTGGGTCTGGTAGATATTGAGATTGAGGAAAGTAGATGATAATGCTACATAAGTTGGGGGACATCCTCGATGTCCAGGGGTTATGCTCACTTTCACTCTCTACATCCCTGGAATATGTCATAGCAAAATTGAAGGCACACGGCTAGCTATGTGATTGGTGTCAAGCAAAAAGACCTGACCAATCACAAGGCTGATACTTGTAATTTGAAGATTTCAGAGGAGCGACACCCGACTTCAAAGCCAATAAGTTTTACCGTTACGCGACCGCAAGATTCTTTTGATTTACATCAAAGTATGAAACCAGTCTTCTCGTCTCGCCCACAAGGTTGTGCACACTGAGCCTTCGATTTTGCTATGACATATTCCAGGGGTGCAGAGAGCAAAAGTGAGCATAACCCCTGGATTTCGAGGATGGTTGGGGGACTGAATAGAGGTAGGTTGTGAGTAACCAGTATTAAGGTTCAAATTACTGTACTTTCAAGTTGATCCTTGGCTGGATATGGGTTTTGTGGGAATAATCTAGGTGTTTATTAATTGAAGTGTAGAAATGAGTTTTGAGTAGTATAGGGATTGGGGATGAGGTGTATAATCGGATTCTTGTTTTGTAGGGAGCTAATTTATAATCAGTTAATAGCATGGGATTTTGTTATATGTGGTGATGGGAGTTGCTATATAGGTAGGGGGTTACAGGATTTAAGGGATGGTTGGTTAGTGGTAAAGGAACATCTTTGATACTCCAGGGGTTTGCTCACTTTCGCTCTCTGCACCCCTTGAATATGTCATAGCAAAATTGATGACACGCGACTAGCTATTAGTTTGGTCTCAGATAAAAAAAACCTGACCAATCGCTAGGCTGATACCTGTCCTTTGAAGAGGAGCTGACACTCGACTTCAAAGCCAGTCAATTTTAACATATGCCACCAACAGATTCTTTTGAAATACATCAAAAGGTCAAATTTGTCTTCTCATCTCAACCACAAGGTGGAGCATTCTGTGCCTTTGATTTTGCAATGATATATTCCAGGGATACAGAGAGTGACAGTGATTGTAATACCTGGAGTATTGAGGAAGGTAAATGGATGGTCAGAGACAAAGGCAGAATAGATGAAGTAATTAATAAATGAATGGAAGAGACTCATGATCTGAGTCTTTATTTTGGATGATTTACCATTGGATTACAGACCTAAAAAGAGCCCTAGGCTCTCTGCAATTTCGGAAAATAGAATGATTACAAGACCCTCTTGACAAGAAAAGGATTGGGAGCACTTATAGGAATGGGCACTTATTAGGTTAAGAACGGTATTTGATTCTGGTAAATCAGAACGGTGTTCGCTTACTGATTATGACTCTACAAAATCAGGTTTGTGATATAAATGGATAAATCGTGTCAAAGTGTGAAAATGATTAGGATGGTGCATACAAAGATTAATATGAACGCCTTTTTTTCCACATGATTTAATTAAAATTCCCTTGCAATACCTAATTAAGCAGACGGTAAATAGTAGCTGACAACGATATACAGCAACACTCACAACTCCAGAGCTTTCTCTTGTAGTTTTTTCTCATAGTCAGCCTGCATCACATGTTTGGCAAAGTTTATATCCCTCCTTAGGTTTGTCACATCCTTTACAGAAAAACGGAAATATAAATATATTAAACTCAGTGAAGTTTTCAATAAATCATTTTCTAATGGTCATCCTATCTAACTAATTATTTTGTTAGTTTGGAGTTCAGTCATGAATACAAACACACCAGCTGAAATAACTATATGCTTTTCTGAAGTAAACAGCAACACTACAGGTATATTTTGGTAGTCATAACTGAATTTAACATATATATAGTATACTTTTCAAATTTCAAATTTCAAATCAGTTACACACAATGCAACATAATTAACAAACGTTGTTTCTAGGATTTACTTTTTCAGCAGTGTCTTTTTTCTGTATTTAAAAATAACATAGATTAATCAAACATGATCTGTCTGAAGTGCATTTGTTCTTTAGGTCTGATGTATTTAAACATTCTGTTGATCTCGAGGAACTTTTAAAAGTTATTGTTCCTCCAAACTTATAAAAGATTTGTTCACAGTTGAAAAGTACAATTTGAAATTTTATATTGTTCACATTATAATGAACACTCAAGATCCATACATAATTTATGTCCATGCAGCAGTAACATCTTGTCACATTAGATTCATAGCAATGATTAATATAATTGTACATTATAGTCACACTTGTTTCAGAATACCTGGACATACCTGTAGAAGTATTTGTATAATTTCTGTCATCTGCTTGAGGTCGACGACCTCTGTGACATCTGTTTGCGAACATCTGTCCAACGTAAAGAAACCAACCTTGTGTTGGTCTGCCAATGATGGCCTGAAAAACAAACATGATTGAATTATTTTTTATTGTTTTAAACCACAATTAAGTGTTGGGTCAACTGTCAAATACAGTCACACTTCTGTAAACCAAACTCCAATGATTAAAATATCTTGATGTCATTATTGTGTAAAACTTTTGGCAATGTCCAGGTCCAGAGACCATACATGAATCTTTTATTGGAAGGCCAATAAGTGGTCTCTTAACACAGGTGGTCTCTTGATACAGGCTCAGTTCACAAGGAAATCACTACAATGGGGAACATAAAAGCTGTCTCCTCACAAAGGTGGACTATTTGAGGTGTTCACGTGAGCAGGTTTAACTGTATTTAAAGCGTAGGGGTACTGTACACATTCAAGTAAATGACACTAGACTCTATAATAAGTATATCCAGCACCTGTCCTACACACTGTTGCTTACAGTAACTTTGTCTTACATTGATATTCACTACATTAGCTAAACAGTAAAGGTCCTACTTAAAATCAGCTGATCCTCTGTAAATCCCTGCTTGAATTCCAATTGAACGGATCTTGGGAACCGACTCTATATATCTCAGCATGATTTATGAAGTCGACGATGAAACACGCTGCTGAATGTGAACAGAGACGTCGATTTTTATGACGTCACTGTTGATCAAGAAATGATGACGCCATGCACGTGCAGGTGCGCGCCAGCTATCAAAACACACGTGGATCAAAACTTTCACTGTTTATAAGATTCATCACGTTTTTAAACAGCTAAATGTTTGTTTTTTTCTATTTTCCCATTCATTTGTCAATATGGTCACATTCAACAAACGAAAATACAAATTGTGAATGCAAACCATATGCACATCACAACCGATCTGCAAGATAATAACATCATCTTTTGATGATAATATTAACAATAATATGGCGATAACAGAACTCATAACACGAATTCGTATGTTTCTAAGCTACCAACTCGATTGACTTACCTAAATAAATCGACTTCATTTTCTCGCGATCCTAAGATATCTAACACATGAGTCTGTAAACCCTGTTCAGCAAATGCATAATCGCTTCGATCGAGGCGCCGAGGCTTTACAAGCGCCATTTTGTTGCTATCAACATACTATAGACGGCGCGCTCTGTCGATTTCCGGGTAGATAATTCATGCTCAGTCAGAAGCGAGTAAAAAGGGAGCACTCGGCAATTTATGTATATATAGCATTTTCTCTACACCAACTGAACTAACATTTTCTGTATGTAGGTTCTGTATATGACATTTAATGATCATAACACTTATGTTAAGTTAAAACACGGAATTATATACATGAGCTATACGTGTTATAACATTTGAGTCGTTGTATTTGACATAGAAATAATAATTATACTGTTAACTGTGTTACTGACATGACACGGATAATCAGTATATTATGTATATATATACATAGTTTAGCTCCCCCTTTTTGCAAGGCAGATACCAATGATTAGACATCTATATAAATCCTACTTCATATTTAAAATATTAGATGATCATTATTCTCTTCTTGTTGAACCCGATAACGTCTCAAAGTATCATTGAAATTAGATAGCATATCTCAATTGACTTTTTGACTTGATTTCCTATTGATATTAAGATTTAATTCATTTCTGGTACAGGATAGGTTATGATTCTCCACAAAAAACTCAAACTATCAACATCCATTTCCAAATACGATTATATTGATAATCTTTATTCAGCAATAGACACAAATGTCTTTGTGCCATAAATACATTGCATATACAAGGATATATACATGTAGTGGTACAATACATTAAATTACATAAATATATAATAAAGTAAAACAGTGACTTTCCATACATAAATGCAGGTTTCACGACATCAGGGCGGACGTTACTCCTGATTAATAAGTTATTGTTCCGTATCTCATTCGCTTTAAAAATGAAAGCGGCAATATTTTTCAATGTTCCCTTGCTCGTAGACGATATAAGTTCCGGGAACGTTGGTCTATTTGGGTGATGAAAATACCTTCTCTTGATATACATGTATCTTATGTTAGAATATAAGGTACACTCCATAAAGAAATGATACTCGTCCTCTAAAACCCCACAACAACTACATGTACGATTCTCATAAGGAATAGGGTTCTGTCTGTCTGTCTGTCTGTCTGTCTGTCTGTGCCAACGGCCTACCTCAACACTCTAACGATAAGAAGAGACTCTAAATTTTGTTAAAGGCAATACGAAACTTTTTTATGTTGACGAGTTAGAGATATAGTATATATTCGAAATTATTAGAAAGATAAACATAAAATCTTGCTCTAGTAGAGCCAGATAATTCCCTCTGCCAATTTTGAACAAAAACGTCTTTAATTCTTATTTTAAATAAATGCATAAAGGCTTCTATACTACCTACAGACTGCATACATGTACCAAACATATCCAAAACCATTAGTAAAAAGAAGTTCTTTTACCGCACTAGCCCAATTTTGTTTTGAAAACTGTTCAGCGTCCTGATACAAGATGCTATATACTGATCTAACAAGATCGCTTGTTGAATCGCATACTATCTATCATCAGCCAATATTTTATTATTCTGCAATATCTTGTTATTTTTGATGGGAAACGACCTATCTCACCATAAACAAAGTGATTTTGTGTTGTAGGCTTTACATATAATAATCTTTTACAAAACTTAAGGTGTACACGTTCAATATCCCCAGCCGAATGGAAGCCCCATACCTCACTGCCGTAGCAAAGCACGGGCATTACCAATTTATCAAATAAATCACATATATGTTTGGGCGATAAATTAACAAAACGTTATAAGTATTTTTCCATTTTGAATATAGATTTAGTAGCTTGGCCAGCCAGAGTTTTCTGAGCCTCATAAAATGATCACCCCGATGTAAAAACAATGCCCGAAAACGAAAACCTATTCACTATCTCTATTGCTCCGCCGTCATAATAAAATCTAACGTCGCTTGCGACCCTTCCGCCTTTTCTAAAAACCATAACCTTAGTTTTATTTACAGTCAGTTTTAATTTCCGTGTGTTACAATACACTTTCAGTATGTCTAATCCGTGTTGTAACTGTATAGCAGACTCGGAAAAAATTGTGATATCATCCGCGTATAGAACTAAATAGAGTTTTAAATAATCAATTGTTATACCGTCAAAACCATTCAATATAAATTCATTTTCTAAATCATTTGTATGCATAGCAAATAAAAAGGGAGACAGACTTTCACCTTGACGAACCCCAGTTATGCATTGAAAACTTTCTGAAATTTCATTATTTACTTTTACCCTTGATTTGACAGAACTATACATAGCTTTAATTATATCAAGTATTTTACTCCTTACGCCAACTTTTATTAGTTTAAGTCACAAGTTGTCCCTTACAACATAATCAAAGGCTTTTGAGAAATCAATAAATGCACAATGTAGACTCTTCTTTAAATGAAAAAGATGGGAGATAACTCCATTTAAAATAAAGATATTATCTATGGTACTGTGACCCTTCCTAAATCCAGCCTGTGCGCCAACGTAAACCTTATATTTCTCGGCCCAAAAATTAGGCCTATTATTCAAAACCATCGTAAATAATTTCCCAACTACACTCATTAAAGTTGTTCCCCTATAATTTGATACATCGGACAGTGACCCCTTTTATGTAAAGGAACAATATAACCCTCCGTCCATGCATCTGGAAATAATCCTTTCTTAAAAGCAGAATTAAACAATAACAGTATGTATGGTAACAATACATCAACACCCTACATTAAAAATTCATTAATTAATAAATCAGGCCCAGCGCTTTTACCTGGTTTTAGCTGGGCGACCTCTTTCATTATTTCTTCTCGTTCAATATCACAATTCAACTCTTCAAACATGACCTGTATTTCCACGCGTTTTATACGCCCCAGGAGACGAAATAGTATGCATCATAATAGGTATTTGCCGCTTTACATAAACCTTCATTAAAAATATTTACAGCATTTTTCAAATCTGTATTACTAATTTCCGTTGCATTCAATAACCGGTTAACTTCTAGGAAATTCAACATACAATCATCTTTCTGTAAATTTTGCAAAAACACATCTTTAAGTGCAGGATTCCATTTATATTTAATTGACGACATTTCATTCGAAGTATTACTGTTAAAACCACAGGCTACCATAGACGCCTTCATTTCAAAATATACGGCCATATGATCACTGTAAACATTTGGCAAGTCAACATAGAAGTCAACAATAGATGAGAATAATTCCAATCTGATTAAAATCATCTGTTACATGGCTCCGCGTGAACAGATGTTCAGGCGTAGTACTGAAGTTAACGAAGCCATCTTCATCTGTTAGACTTCCTCCGTCGATACCGACGATTACGGAAGTAGAGTCGTTGTGCTATTGTGCGTTAATTATGTACAGCCATGTAACATATGATTTTAATCAGATTGGAATAATTCAGGTGTAATAATTACACATTCGCGAAGGTTAACGATCCTATATACCCGCGTCTTTTCCTACTCTACTAAACCAGAAGACTTACAGAAATCAATCAACTTCAAACCAGTGAATACCGCTTACCCATACTGTCCTCTACGTATTCGTCATCTATAGGTATAAAGTAACTTATATCACTTTCAACGAAGTCAGATAACTCCTTTGTTCTAGCGTTCATGTCACCTGTAATTATAAAATCACAAGTGTCTTCCTCGTCATTAACAATATCAATTAATATGTTATGTAAGCGGTCAAAAGTATCAGCATCTAAAAAAGCCTGTCTACTGGTATTTTCAGGTAAAACATAGCACAAAAAGAGATATACATTTCTTTCAAAACCAGAGAAAGTTTTTTCCATTTTCATCGGCATCTTTAACAACTAATTCAATGCCGGGTACAACAGTATTCCGCAAATACACAATTAAACCACCCGAATTCCGCTTCGTACCTTTACACCTTTCGGTTCTATGTAAAGCATGATTTCAAAATCTTTTACATGTAAATCACTCAATTCTGAGGTCCAATATTCTGTCAGAAGGATTATATCGTTACATTTATATTTTATAAAATTCACTATTCAGTTTATTCAGGCGTTTAGTTATAAGTCCCTGTGTATTTAAACACACAAATTTCACCGAGTTCGTTCCACGTGCATCACGCCCCGCGTCGTCCTATGCCTCGTCGTCACTGTGCCTGTCCCCGCTTAACTATCTTTTAATTTGTTGAAGTCATTGTACTCTAACCTAGTATATTCCATATATTCACCACTTGCATCAAGAAAAAATAATAATAGACAAGTCCTGGACCGTTGTGGTATTTTTTTCTAAATCTGAATTTCTCTGTTAAGTAATCATAAAGTTTGATTTAAAAAGTGTCGGTATTGTCAGGGATGTGTATTGTTTCTTGTGCATTATATAGATCTGTTTAAACAGAGATGAGAAGAAAACATACTTTAAATGATAAGACTATTATATTTATGAGTCCAATTGATAAACACATTGCTTTTTTCGTTTGTTCGTTTGTTCGTTTGTCCGGTTTTGTTCTTATGCTATTCCTGCGTACTTTTAAATTCTTGCAATCGCTTTTGGCATGATGCTGTGGCGTCTGAAAAATGTCAACAGTGGTACCATACAAGCATCTTTCTTTTCTAGGACTGTATTTCTTGACTGGATCGGACAACATAAAGGGGCTATGTTTGTGTTAATTGATTGGAGTAGACCGTCTGACGAGGGCGTGATCACTTAGATTTCGCGACATGTTGTTCGTGTGATTTTATTACAGCTAAGGTCACATGCTAATTCAAATTTCGTGAGATCAAATTTGTTATAGTTTTAAATCACATGTATTTCGCGAAATATCTTGTGTTGGCATTGAATCTCGTAAATTTCGCGAGATGTACTGTTTGCATTAAATCATTAGCTTTCGCAAAATATTTTGTTTGATCTTGCGCGATATATTGCTCGTGTTAGGTCACTTTTAAAGAGCCAACAAAATGTATTGTTTTCGTTGGATCACTAACATCTCCTGAAATGGAACCTTTGTACTAATTGGCGAGGAGAGTTTATCGTTATTCACCCACAAATTAAAATTATCGAGAATAATTTGGTTAATGTACGCTCACGAAAATAAGTAAAAGCCTGATTTAATATATTTCGCTAACAATACAGTCAAACTAGTTGTAACCTTGGGACCAGCAACAGTCACTCATATGCTAGCCCAAGATTCCGCTGACACCAGACTTCTGTCAAAATGTCTAAGTCTGGTGTCAGGGCCAGAGGAAACTCAGGCTACTCATATACATGGTCGATAGCCATTGCGGAAAGACAGCGATTTCATCTCTTGGATCATGGTAAATTCTGAAATCGTAAAATGCTTCAAGTTCCTCTAGGTTCTGTATGTAGTATGTCTGATGCACTGGAGTACCGAAGCGGGCATGGACGCTAGGCGATCTTAAGATATTGGTAAAAATGACTACAAAGTACCGGTACAAATTCATATACAAAGAAAGAAGAAGAGATACCTATTAATGTATGACATATATCATGATGAAACGGACGTCATTGGCATACAAACAGACAGACAGACAGATTCTTTATTTCCTCCATATAGAGATTACATTTTCAAGTGTACGGCAACTAGCATGTTAACACTACGGCGAATAGCTATACTAACATAACCATGTTTAGAGCGAGCATTTGTACTAGCTACGTTTTTTATGTTGTTATACCATTGGAGTAACATACCAATGATGTTGCTTTGTAACACTTTTGAATGATATCGTAAGAGAAGGGGTAAAGAATGTCGAAAGTCTAATGAATGTCGAGTTAAATAATGATAAGGAGTACCCATTTTTCACATGCTATAACACAACTTAAGCTGTTATCTTGACCATAGCGGTGGAGAGTAACTTTATATGTGACCTTGACCATAGAAATGGAGAGTTGGAACTTTAGCTGTGACCTTGACAATAGGGATGGAGAGTTGGAATTTTTGCTGTGAATCTGACAATATAGGTGGATATTTGAAACTTAAGCTGTGACCTTGACAATATGGTGGGAGAGTTGGAACTTAAGCTGTTACCTTGAGAATAGGGTGGAGAGTTGGAACTTAGGTAGAAGGTCACATACTCTTTCCCTGTCACAACGTCAATATACAAAGGAGAGGGGTCACAAAAGAAATTGTAATGATGATGTAGAGAAAATCTGCAATAATACCTAGATTTGCAAAGAAATAAACTATAGTTAAGTTGATATATCCTCAATTTATTCATAGTTATCTGTAAACAGCAAAGTGGTAAAATGCAATACAGACGTCTGAAAGTGTTAAATATGTATACCATTAACAGGCAATGGGAAAACTTAGTTGCATTCCTACTCCAGATTTCAAAGTCTATTCTAACTTTATTTTCATCAACCTTTAATAAGCACTTTTAAATTATGGTCTGAAACCTTGTTTTATAATTGTTACTTTAAAAACAATATTTTGCAACCCTAATATATTGGGGGCTGAAAAACACACACACAATTATTATTTTAGTCAACAGCACAGGTAGACTAGTGGTTAGCACACTGACTTACCTGTACAACTGTATTTATAGTTATACCAATAACTAAAGAAAGAAGCATAATATAGAGTGATTCCATTTATTATCATGACTATATAACTATAAGTAATCATCGTAGCATATAAATGTATATAATCCACTGGCAAATGTCAAGTCAAGACAATATTTGCTGTTGCGAATGAAGATTTAGCGGTACTAAGCAGACTGTTTTTGTAAATAATATGCAACTACACCAAAAAAAATACATGCCTCCTGTTTCAGATATGAATTACAACTATGCTTGACTGTCGTGCTTCTTTATTTGTCTCTACACTACCAGAAAATACAAGAAATATCGGAAAACTTAACGTGATTTGACTACGACCAGCTACCATGCCCGCCTCGGTACTAGCTATACCCGATGTCAGTCCTACACAGTGGTAAAATCTCGTTTAAAGATTTCGAATGGCATTATCATTTCTATGTCCCGTGCACAACAGAGATTATCTATTTCCTGTTCCCCCGATGTAATTATGATATTGCTCTTTCTTTGAAGAATTTCTAGGAAACTCCACTAAAACATTCTGAAAACTTTCTTTTTCACTTTTCACTAAAGACAATCACAGTTCAACAGAAAACATCACGACAGGTACCACATGTGGCGCAAAAAATGCTTCACCTCCCGACAATTTTCTTCAAACTTCAATTTGAAATTGACGACATGTCAAACAAGGGTCTTTTCATAACTTGAACTGCTTTAGAGAAAATTGGCCTGTAATGAAAGTCTTCACTATCGGAAAAATGGACGTCTTAATTGAATTTGTAAAGTGGTAAATTGTCTTCCTCATTATGATTTGTTTTCTGTAAAATGCATTTCTTTATTCTGCAAGGGATTTTTAGTTTTGTTGGAAGCTTTCTGTTGCACAGCCTAGAGCAACTCCTGTTCCTGTTGTGAATAGAACTATGGTTTACAACTCTTTTTATTCTAGCGTGCTGTTTAGTCCGACTTATTCTTACGTTTTATCGACTTGTTTTTATATCGGTTTGTCGTCAATTGACGACAGACCGATATAAAAAAAAGTCGATAAAACGCCAGAATAATTCGGACTAGCGTGCTGTTATGTAGTCTTAAAAGTTATGGTACGTTGCCTGCCACTTTGTATACTGTAGGTACCAAATTTGCACACGATACCTGTGATATACGTTACCTTACACACGATACCTGTGATATACGTTACCTTACACACGATACCTGTGATTTACGCTACCTTACACACGATACCTGTGATATACGTTACCTTACACACGATACCTGTGATATACGCTACCTTACACACGATACCTGTGATTTACGCTACCTTACACACGATACCTGTGATATACGTTACCTTACACACGATACCTGTGATTTACGCTACCTTACACACGATACCTGTGATTTACGTTACCTTACACACGATACCTGTGATTTACGTTACCTTACACACGATACCTGTGATTTACGTTACGGTAACGTATATCACAGGTATCGTGTGTAAGGTGACGTATATCACAGGTATCGTGTGTAAGGTAAAGTCAATCACAGGTATCGTGTGGAAGGTAACGTATATCACATGTATCGTGTGGAAGGTAGCGTAACTTTGATTTGTGCTGAGTTAAGGTTACATTGTAAATGTACCTCACATTTATACCTGCATTCGTGTTAAAGTTCAGGTTTTATGCTTTCTTACACATTTTATCTGTGCTGTATGTTAGAGTTTACATTATGTTGCCATCTTATGTATAACTCATGCTTGAGTTAAGGCTATATGCTACTTTACACATTCACCTGCCATTCGTGCTAGTGTTAAATTTATATACGGATTGAACGGCAATTCTTTTAATATTAAATACTAAAGTTTATAGTTATAATTGATCTAAGCATAGGTATTCCCTTAAATATTTTCGATATTGAAGTGTCTGTGTCGTCAGTGCAAACAAGATTCCTGGAACAGCCTTACGTCAACAAAATGTTTGCTTCTGACACTTGCCTCACGTTATTCGAGGCTGAAAGAAAACCTTCAAAATGACGCTGATCATGTTGCTTTAATAGCCATATGAATGCAATTTCTTCTGGTAATACTTATACAGGAACTTGAAGTGGAAATGTAAATAAACTTATACCTGTGCTCTGAGCCAGAATTAGAGTAACACCTTTACACATCACACATGTGATTGTGTAAGTTAAGGATACATGGGATGTATCACACTACCTTAAACACTTTATCTATGATTTGTGTTAGGGTTAAGGTCACTTTCACCTTAATGCATCAGGGCTATATCATTAGGTCATGTAAATATTTTATTTAAAGCATAAGATAAGTCAAATGGAAAAGCGACCCTTTATTTAGTAAACATTGCATAATTAACATAAATTACCACAACAAAATAATGAGCAACTTCCACAAATATTAATGGAACATTAATAAAGTTATCATATTTATAATAAAAATGGCTATTATCGATTTGTTATCTGATATATAGCAATTCATTCCTTTTCATGCTAAGATAAATAAATAATTTCATTACATTGGAGAGTTTGCTAAGGGCCCTGTCACACCTAGCCGTGTTGCCACTGCGATTGCGCAGCGTTGTTAAATTTTCCCAGAGCGCCCTGAGATCGCACTAAAAATTGATATATTTCATGTTGATATTTTTCATGAAGATGTCAATGTCACGGCGTTCTCATGGTGAACTTGGCGTTTCTAAGGAGCTGCATGGCGTTCTACCGCGTTCCTACGGAGTTCTAGTTGGCGATTGTCTGCGCTCTCATGGCGCTTCACGTCACGGCGCCGTATAAGTGCGGTACAGACACAGTGTCATCTCAGAGAACGCCATTCGGCATTCTATGCAAACCCACTGCATTCACTGGCGATGCCACTGTGTTGCCGCGGCGATGCTTGCGATTCCACTGCACGCAGATTGGTGTTCTGGATTTTTCTTGGACGCCGTGGGAACGCGGCCCTAGTATGACAGGGGTTTAACATTGTAAAGAATACATGAAATGATTATACAGGTTTAATGTGTTTTATTATGTGTACCCGTGAATTACTTAAGTATATCTAAAATTCATTAAACAATTTTGGATTATTTTTTCTCTGGATTTAGGGCCGATTTCTGTTCTCCATTCTCTATCTTTCTCAAAGGTTAGGGGGATAGGAGCTATATAAGTACAGAGAATGAATACACTTGTTAATCGGTCATTCTGTTTTAATTCTCTCTTTAACTACGATCGTGTCACCCCATCAAACTTGAGTTGGTCAGTATAATGACCAGTTGGGTGTAGTTAAGACCCGACTCTCCTGATCCTGTTACATCACAGTGAGACCTTAACACATTTTCATGAATTCTCAATGGTCCCAATAGGATTAGAATACAGTACACTTCCCAGATAAAACAATGCAGGCATTGTACTCCTATTGTTGCATAAATGTATTACATTCAATATATTTTCTGTGGAATTCACTTACCATAATATTACAAGCAGGTAACGGGAGGAGTGTCAACCTCTAGTTTTCTATAATTTATTAGTTTTAATTGCTTACATGCTTGGGATGGCTAGGTCAATCCATATTCGGACTTCTGATGACAGTTGGCCTAGCCATCCAAAATGAAGTCTTTAATTACAGAATCTTGGTTGTTGACACTCCTTAACTTATTTACCTGGATTTCTCTACCAGAATATTGAACCACCATTACTTTAAGGACATAAGACCTCCATGCCTAAGTGTTGAATTATCAATACATTTAATATTTTGAGCATAATGCCAGGAATTGTTTTAGTCAGACAAGGAAAATCTTAACTAAAATGTCCATCTTGTGACAATTTTTAGAGCAGAAACAATGCCCTTTTCTGTATTAATTCCTATGATGCCTCTCACTCAGTCTGTACTTTGGTTTTTGATGTGATCCTCCATCTTACTGAAGCAGTCTGTGAGGTCAAGTTTCAGTGGGGTTGTGTTAAGGTGGGTGCCGAAGGAGAAACAATTTCCCCCGCCCCCAATCACAACAAAACTGTAATCCCCGAGGTACACGCTGGTGTGTCGATGTAGCATCACAATGGACTCCTTCTTCTGGGCCTGTAGATACATAACACATACAAGACACATGAATATAAACAATGAACAGCGCATAGTCCATCATCAAGGCCCTGCCATGTGTACCTAAATGTACCCTACCTGGATTTTTTTTTAGTAACAGTGACCTTGACCTTAGAAACTGTGCAACACCTTTTGCACATCTACTTTAAATTTTGGAAAGAACTCCTTGGGATTATGAGATAACGCCCGGAAATGTAGGGGTGGACGAACAGACTGACACCATGATTACTATAGGGCAGCCAAATTTCCAATGCGGGGCACTAATATTTCTTAAGATTGACATCACGAATTAATATTTTAGTGTCTACAGTCATAATTGATACAACAACTTTTACTATTATAGTAAATTAAACATATAATGATAGTGCTTGACGCACTGTAAATTGTAGTAGCGATTGACGTCACTCTGACCTACTTACCTGTAGTGGAAACTCGAGAGAGATGAGGGACGGCAGGTGTACGAGAGCCACTCCTGGCTGGGTGTGGTTAAAGTTCACTCCACCAATGAGCACCAAGTACTCTCCAATCACATGACTAGAATGGGAATACCTGAAATACAGAGAACAAAACAGTAATACAATCTGGGGGTACATGCCATTATTGTGAAACGTATAGTTAAAATGACAAATATTGGATTTTTTTCATTTTTCATTTTTTTACTTACCGACTCAGCATGAGTCCCTTTAAAGCAAAGGTTTCCCATTCACAGGTAGTGACATCAAAAGTGTGTACAGAGTTCAAGGGATGTAGGTGCGAGTCAAGGCCACCTGACAGTATGACCTTTTGACCCCAGATCGTGATGGAATGGGCCTGTCTTGGAACTGGGACAAAAGCCGACTCAGCAGATGACACCTGAAATTATTGTGACATTTCTTCAGCATTCTCCAGAGAGACACTGTGATAATGCATCTTCTACAAACAAACATTGATACTGTAACCTGCAATCTTGTTAACAATGTTGATGTCAAACTGATATTGATGATTTAACACTGACAATGATGATGCCACAATGACAGTGATGATGTCACAATGACAGTGATGATGTCACAATGACAGTGATGATGTCACACTGACATTGATGATGTCACACTGACAATGACGATGTCACACTGACAATGATGATGTTACACTGACAGTGTTGATGTCACAATGACAATGATGATGTCACAATGACAATGATGATGTCACTATGACAGTGATGATGTCACAATGACAATGATGATGTCACAATGACAGTGATGATGTCACACTGGCTGATGATGTCACACTGACAATGATGATGTCACAATGACAGTGATGATGTCACACTGATATTGATGATGTCACACAGACAGTTGTGCAAGACTACAACCACTATAAATATTAAAAACCAAGTTTGATAATAAACTTTTCTCTGTTACAGTAATATTTTTCAAGGTACATATTGACATAAAACACACTTGATTTTTGTTTGTTTTTAAATGTAACCAATACCGGAACAATCACAGAACTAATGTTAAATATGAGCACCATCAGCAATAAATGATAACATTCAGAAAATATTCAATACCTGCTTAAGAAATATTTAAATATACAATGAATTGTGCAAGTATAATATAGGTTTTCCCATCCCTCCGTCCATCCCTCTGTCCATCTGCCTTTGGGTCTGTCCCCAGTATTCACAACTTTTCTAAATCTTAGAGAGAATGGATAGTGTCAAGGTGATTTAGAAGTTTTATACCCCAAACAATAGTTGTCCAGCATTTTAAACTGGCTGATCGAAATTTATGAAATTTAACTTTCACTAGCAGCACTAACCTTAGACCATCTGCCCGAGACGGTGTCCAGGAAGTACCCATCGTTGAGTGCAAGAACATTCTCAGTCCGTCCCCCAAACAGGAAAACACATTCCACACCTACAAAACAAATGTCATGCTTAAACCATTGAAGATAGAGTAAGATACGAGATAAGCAGGATTACAGACACAAGATTCAGTGTTGTCTTTTCAAACATTTTATCAAAAGATTCATTCTCAGGTTCATTCTTTTTTCACAAACTTTGTTCAGTACAATAAAAGTTTTAAAACAATAGATACATCATTTTTTATTATTCCTACATGTATCAAGATTGAGTTTTATTCTTGCACTAAAATACAAGAATTTTGAATTGGATGTCATTCTTTCACTAAAACTGAACTTTATTACTGTAAAAGTGGAAATTTCACACTGGCGATGGTTCTGAAATGCATATGTTCTGTATATCTATATTTTATGTAATCCATATTAAAAGAATTTTCATGTGTGGATATCTTCCACTAATTCACTCAATGCAAAAAAGTGAGAAACTCCACATATTGAAAATATCTATTTCCACAGTACCTCTAGATTTAACGAGAATTTTGATTGGTATTTTATTTATTAAGATTGGTCTACTGCTAGAGATATTTTATAGTTTCTTACCTCCCCTGTTGACTACTAGGGCAGAATGCCTCCACCGTGGACATGGGATATCCCCACTAACGGACATCACACTAATATCAACATTAAGGGGCCCTCCTTTTCCGTCAGTCACAAACTCTTTATTCTCGTCCTTTCCTTTGTTCTTTCGACTTGAATTTCTTGCCGCATTTCTTGCACCCCTGTGATTTGAATTTCCGTTATTTTTGCTCTTTCCCGTTTCCCTGTGACATGGATTTCTCGGCTCTATCACAGAATTACCTAACACACACTCAGGTCTTTCTGCGTCAGACTTTGACGTTTTATTCACATTTGCCGGTTTCGATACCTGAGGATTTCTAACTTTACTATTCAATCCACACTGTCTTGAAACACTTTCTGCTAAACTATCACAGGAGCATTCACCTGAATTTTCTATATTTGGTACACTATCCTGAACGTTTCTTATATTAGTAGCAGTACTCTCAGTCTCCACTGTGTTGTTAGTTTCTTCTTGTGTCCTGGAATTGTTTACTATGGAATCATTGGTCTTCAACAGCTGCTCTGAATGGTCAGAAGTTGAAATTTCTTTGCTAATTGTGGTTTCTGATTGGTTATTATCCAAACCAATGAAACTCAGTCTAACAACTTGATGACAGAGTCTGATCGGTGATGTCCTCCCTCCAATGAGCAGAACAGAGTTATCTTTCATAGCACATATCACATGATGCATCCGATTGACTGAAACAATAATTTCCAGACTTTACTGAATTTGTTGATAAATACATAAAGAGAAGCTCCATAATTTAGACTGCTAAGGCAGTGTAAAATAGCTACAGGGTCACTATGACTCATTATTATACTCTGGCTAATTCACCAGCAGGACTCAGCTGTATGAGATGTCAATTTCTCATGACACATTCAGGAGTAAATTTTAAATTTGTGATATTTCATAATTTGTTATAACATAAAACAAACTATACATGTCCTGCCATCTTAAATGATCCACATCAATAAAACAAAATTTCGCATATTTCTACATAACAGATCATTAATGAAGCATGATACAATTGAACATCAAATGAAAAATTACAGAATCAATCAATAAGTCTGCTCCCCATACATTCCACATACCCCACTCCCCATACATTACATATACCCCACTCCCCATACATTACATATACCCCATTCCCCATACATTACATACACCCCACTCCCCATACATTACATATACCCCACTCCCCATACATTACATACACCCCACTCCCCATACATTACACATACCCCATTCCCCATACATTACATATACCCCATTCCCCATACATTATATATACCCCACTCCCCATACATTACATATACCCCACTCCCCATACATACATATACCCCACTCCCCATACATACATATACCCCACTCCCCATACATTACAAATACCCCACTCCCCATACATTACATACACCCCACTCCCCATACATTACATATACCCCATTCCCCATACATTATATAAACCCCACTCCCCATACATTACATATACTCCACTCCCCATACATTACATATACCCCACTCCCCATACATTACACATACCCTCAATTGTCTTTGGATCCACACTCGGGTAATGGAAGCGAGAACCGTAAGTGGTCAGGTCTGTTACAACAACATCAATGAGCCGTCTGTGTTTACCATACTGCTCCCCGAAGCCTCCCACAGTCACAAAGAAGTTGTTACCATGGAGATGTGTACTGCTATGACCAAATCGCAACATAGGATAGCTTACAGGCACATGTTCTACACAAACACTTGGCAGGTCCGGATCTGTGCTGTCCAAATGTTTGTAGGTTTTCTGGGATATGTCTGAAAGAAATGAAAGCAATCCCATCAACTTTTGCATTACAATGAAGAGTGCCCAGTGTTGCAAATACATGTTATAATAATGTATGAATAAGAACACTTAAAATTTCAAAGTCTTATGTCATACAATATGTATGTAACAAAAAGCACAAAGTAATACATAACCTCTGACCTTATATAATTACCCTATAGAAGTTTACCAGAGTCTCCAAAGTACCCACACATGACCTATGACCTTTCCCTGTAGAGGTACATGTAAACTAGACTAAAGACTTATGGCCTTACCCTGTATAAGCTTACCTGTCTCCATTGCAACAGCACATGACCTATAACCTATGACCTCACCTTGTAGAAGTTTACCACAGTCTCCAATCTAACCACACACTAACTATGACCTATGACCTTACCCTGTAGAAGTTTATTACAGCCTCCAATGTAACTACACATGACCTATGACCTTACCCTGTAGAAGTTTATTACAGTCTCCAATGTAACCACACATAACCATGTAATGACTACTCATAAGATGCCATTCTTCGTACTCGTCAAATGGCTCCATCATTTCCACCAGGTGGTGCTGTTGGCCGGTCACCAGTGTCGTGTAAATCTGGTTCATATCCAGTGCCTCTGTCCATTCCCAGCCCTAGTACAGACAAAGAAAATTGTTTTATTTCCTTTGTAAAAATAGGAAGTAATACTGTAAATCAGTTACTAGTAAGTCAACATCAAATGATATGTTATATGTAAAATTTGGAGATGATATATACATAATATATATTAGAATCTGTGTCTAACTATGTTTCTGTAAAGGTGCCAACTTTACCAGGGTACTCCATACCTCAAACAAAACACTGTCAACTTTACCAGGGTACTCCATCCCTCAAACAAAACACTGTCAACTGTACCAGGGTAGTCCATACCTCAAACAAAACACTGTCAACTGTACCAGGGTACTCCATACCTCAAACAAAACACCGTCAACTGTACCAGGGTACTCTATAACTCACACAAAACACCGTCAACTGTACCAGGGTACTCCATACCTCAAACAAAACACTGTCAACTGTACCAGGGAACTCCATACCTCAAACAAAACACTGTCAACTGTACCAGCGGACTCCATACCTCAAACAAAACACAGTCAACTGTACCAGGGGACTCCATACCTCAAACAAAATACTGTCAACTGTACCAGGGTACTCCATCCCTCAAACAAAACACTGTCAACTGTACCAGGGTAGTCCATACCTCAAACAAAACACTGTCAACTGTACCAGGGAACTCCATACCTCAAACAAAACACTGTCAACTGTACCAGGGTACACCATACCTCAAACAAAATACTGTCAACAGGAGAAACAGAAACTCCCTATCAGTGATGTTCCTCAGCTGTCAAATTCTTATGTTTGCTGAATGTTTGTCACAATATTTCAGAAAATTTGCACTTTTTCTTAAACTAATAAGAAAGTGACATAAGGCCCCTTACCTTTTGTCATGACCTTGACATTTTATGTAAGGATCAGAGTGTACTATGACACCATACGGTGTCAAACTATGACAGATGCATCTATGATTAATGATAAAATCAGAAGTCTGTAACAAGATGGTTTAGACCTCCATGTGATACACAACACTCCATCTGGACATGGCAAGACACCTTGAAGAAGTTTAGTGACAATAAGGTGGGAAAGCAATCAGACATTATGATCAAGAAAAACAGCAGATTTAACAAATTGACTGAAGTATACCCCCACATTACCTTGTAGTGTGTGGGTGGGTACGTGGGTGGATGCGTGGGTGGGTGCCTGAGTGACGCACATTATGCTGTACTTACCAGTTTTAGGAACCGCTCCTGTTGGGACTGCAGTGTGGGAAAGGCAGTGATACATCGGAGTGGTGAACCGACTACCTGGAAATGTCTTTGCCTGTAAAAAAACATAAAAACTTAAACAGGAGAGAACAGTCTGATAGGCCAAGATAATATTGTTATATTCTGGTCTAATGTACAGTAAAACTTGTACAATCTGACCGGAATTTACAACATCATGTGAAACCTGGTAAGCCTGACCGCGATATCCTATGAAACCCTGTTTAATCTGACCGCAAAATACTATGGAACCTGTCTAGTCAGACCCCAACACTATGTGAAATCTGTCTAGTCAGACCCCAACATACTATGAAACCTGTCTAGTCAGATCCCAATATTCTGTAAAACATGTCTAGTCTGACCCCAACATTCTGTGAAACCTGTCTAGTCAGACCCGAAAAGTCTGTGAAACCTGTCTAGTCAGACCCCAACACTATGTGAAACCTTTCTAGTCAGACCCCAATATTCTGTGAAATATGTCTAGTCAGACCCCAACACTATGTGAAACCTGTCTAGTCAGACCCAAACATACTGTGAAACCTGTCTAGTCAGACCCCAACACTATGTGACACCTGTCTAGTCAGACCCAAACATACTTTGAAAGCTGTCTAGTCAGACCCCAATATTCTGTGAAACCTGTCTAGTCAGACCCCAAGATCCTGTGATACTGGTTTAATATGACCCAAACACTATGTGAAAACTGTCTAGTCAGACCCCAACATGCTGAGAAACCTGTCTAGTTAGACCCAAATATTCTGTGAAACCTGTTTAGTCAGACCCCAAGATCCTGTGATACCTGTTTAATTTGACTCAAATACTCTGTGAAATATGCCTTATCTGCAGAATTCAAACGGCAAATTTCTTAACAGGAAGTTATATTCATATGTAATTACTAACTGTTTGGCAAACTGACTTGACTTTGAATGAAGTAAAATAGCACAAACTTTAAATTCTATTAATTTAAACCTGAATTTTTAGAGACCCCTGTCTAATCTGACTGACAAATGTACTTCCATAAGATGCTTAGTTTCAGTTATCACAATGAATCAACAACTTCACAATTACAGGACTTGAATAGTACTATGGTGAGAAAAGGTTTCTCTCTACTTACATAAATAGTCCAAAGGCATCATAGGGATTTATCTGTGAAACAATACAGAAAAACATTCAATGAATTTATCAATAAATAATCTCAGAAAAGGAAGCGAAACCAACTTTTAGTTTAAAAGACAATAATTTTTCATACAATTTACCGGTAATACTGGTAATAGCATTGGTAGAAAAATATTCATAACAATTATTACCTGTTCATATAAAACAAACACAGCATTGATGAAGGTTTCTGAGGCCCACTTCAGGACAGCAGAGGAACTGTAAATACAAACAGAAATATCCACTACATTAATTGTATATCCTACTGTAGCTTCTGCTTCTATAAATCTATCAGGATCTTGAGAATGTAAACAGGTTCATTATTGTTTATCCTAATATAGTTTTATTTGTGTGAAACTGTATTTTATACAGACTGACTAGTTATAGGTCCTGTAGGCAAAAACACACTCTTAGATGTGGTAGATACAGACTGACTAGTTAAAGGCCCTGTTAGCAAAAACACACTCTTAGATGTGGTAGATACAGACTGACCAGTTATAGGTCCTGTTGGCAAGAACACACTCTTAGATGTGGTAGATACAGACTGACTAGTTATAGGTCCTGTTGGCAAGAACACACTCTTAGATTGGGTAGATTATACAGACTGACTAGTTAAAGGTCTTGTTGGCAAGAACACACTCTTAGATGTGGTAGATACAGACTGTCTAGTTATAGGTCCTGTTGGCAAGAACACACTCTCAGATGTGGTAGATACAGACTGACCAGTTATAGGTCCTGTTGGCAAGAACACACTCTTAGATGTGGTAGATACAGGCTGACTAGTTATAGGTCATGTTGGCAAGAACACACTCTCAGATTGGGTAGATACAGACTGTCTAGTTATAGGTCCTGTTGGCAAGAACACACTCTTAGATGTGGTAAATACAGACTGACTAGTTATAGGTCATGTTGGCAAGAACACACTCTCAGATGGGGTAGATACAGACTGACTAGTTAAAGGTCATGTTGGCAAGAACACACTCTTAGATGTGGTAGATACAGACTGTCTAGATATAGGTCATGTTGGCAAGAACACACTCTTAGATGTGGTAGATACAGACTGTCTAGTTATAGGTCATGTTGGCAAGAACACACTCTCAGATTGGGTAGATTATACAGACTGACTAGCTAAAGGTCTTGTTGGCAAGAACACACTCTTAGATGTGGTAGATACAGACTGACTAGTTATAGGCCCTGTCAGCAAGAACACACTCTTAGATGTGGTAGATACAGACTGACTTGTTAAAGACCCTGTTGGCAAGAACACACTCTTAGATGTGGTAGATACAGACTGACTTGTTAAAGACCCTGTTGGCAACAACACACTCTTAGATGTGGTAGATGCAGCCTGTCTAGATATAGGCCCTGTCAGCAAGAACACACTCTTAGATGTGGTAGATACAGACTGTCTAGATATAGGCCCTGTCAGCAAGAACACACTCTTAGATGTGGTAGATTATACAGACTGACTAGTTAAAGGCCCTGTCGGCAAGAAAACACTCTTAGATGTGGTAGATACAGACTGTCTAGATATAGGCCCTGTCAGCAAGAACCCACTCTTAGATGTGGTAGATACAGACTGTCTAGATATAGTTCCTGTTGGCAAGAACACACTCTTAGATGTGGTAGATACAGACTGTCTAGATATAGGTCCTGTTGGCAAGAACACACTCTTAGATGTGGTAGAGTATACAGACTGACTAGTTAAAGGCCCTGTCGGCAAGAACACACTCTTAGATGTGGTAGATACAGACTGACTAGTTAAAGGTCTTGTTGGCAACAACACACTCTCAGATGTGGTAGATACAGACTGACCAGTTATAGGTCCTGTTGGCAAGAACACACTCTCAGATGTGGTAGAGTATACAGACTCAATAGCTATAGGCCATGTCGGCAAGAACACACTCTTTGATGTGGTAGATTATACAGACTGACTAGATATAGGTCCTGTTGGCAAGAAAACACTCTTAGATGTGGTTGATTATACAGACTGACTAGATATAGGTCCTGTTGGCAAGAAAACACTCTCAGATGGGGTAGATACAGACTGACTAGTTAAAGGTCTTGTTGGCAAGAACACACTCTCAGATGTGGTAGAGTATACAGACTGAATAGCTATAGGCCCTGTCGGCAAGAACACACTCTTTGATGTGGTAGATTATACAGACTGACTAGTTATAGGTCCTGTTGGCAAGAATACACTCTCAGATGTGGTAGATACAGACTGTCTAGATATAGGTCCTGTTGGCAAGAACACTCTCTTAGATGTGGTAGATTATACAGACTGTCTAGATATAGGTCCTGTTGGCAAGAAAACACTCTCAGATGGGGTAGATACAGACTGACTAGCTAAAGGTCTTGTTGGCAAGAACACACTCTCAGATGTGGTAGAGTATACAGACTGAATAGCTATAGGCCCTGTCAGCAAGAACACACTCTCAGATTGGGTAGATACAGACTGACTTGTTTAAGACCCTGTCAGCAAGAACACACTCTCAGATCAGGTAGATTATACAGACTGACCAAAAATATGTCGTGCCAGTGAGCTAGATAGACTGACCAAAGATTTTATTATGTAGATGTACACACACAAGAACAGTAGAAGGGTAAGGGTAGCTTACAGACTGAATAGATATACGAGTGTCATGTAAGCAAGGACACATTCAGACATTATGATGGTAGAGTAAAGTTAGACACAGATTGACCAGCAACATGTCATGTAGGCAAGGAGACATTCAGACAAAAGGCAGTGAGGTCCAGTTAGACATAGACTGACCAGTAACATGTCATGTAGGCAAAGACACATTCAGACATAAGGTAGTGAGGTCAAGTTAGACAGACTGACCAGCAATATATCATGTAGGTAAGGAGACATTCAGACAAAAGGTAGTGAGGTCCAGTTAGACATAGACTGACCAGTAACATGTCATGTAGGCAAGGACACATTCAGACATAAGGTAGTGAGGTCAAGTTAGACAGACTGACCAGCGACGTGTCATGTAGACATTCAGACATAAGGTAGTGAGGTCAAGTTAGACAGACTGACCAGCAACATGTCATGTAGGCAAGGACACATTCAGACATAAGGTAGTGAGGTCAAGTTAGACACAGACTGACCAGCAACATGTCATGTAGGCAAAGACACATTCAGACATAAGGTAGTGAGGTCAAGTTAGACAGACTGACCAGCAACATGTCATGTAGGCAAGGACACATTCAGACATAAGGTAGTGAGGTCAAGTTAGACACAGACTGACCAGCAACATGTCATGTAGGCAAAGACACATTCAGACATAAGGTAGTGAGGTCAAGTTAGACAGACTGACCAGCAACATGTCATGTAGGCAAGGACACATTCAGACATAAGGTAGTGAGGTCAAGTTAGACACAGACTGACCAGCAACATGTCATGTAGGCAAAGACACATTCAGACATAAGGTAGTGAGGTCAAGTTAGACAGACTGACCAGCAACATGTCATGTAGGCAAGGACACATTCAGACATAAGGTAGTGAGGTCAAGTTAGACATAGACTGACCAGCAACATGTCATGTAGGCAAAGACACATTCAGACATAAAGTAGTGAGGTCCAGTTAGACAGACTGACCAGCAACATGTCATGTAGGCAAGGACACATTCAGACATAAGGTAGTGAGGTCCAGTTAGACAGACTGACCAGCAACATGTCATGTAGGTAAGGACACATTCAGACATAAGGTCGTGAGGTCAAGTTAGACACAGACTGACCAGCGACGTGTCATGTAGGTGAGAACACACTCAGACAGCAGGAGAGTAGGCCGGTCAGTGTCCACGCCACAGTGGGTCAGCACAGCCTCCAGGGTGTTCAGCTGAGTTAGATCAACACCAACCAAGGTGTAACCTGGTGTGTGTATCTCTATAAAACATCAAGTACAAAAATGAATTAATTAAATAAATATTCTAAAACATGGAAAAAATATCTAGCAAATGGATAAAAAACTTTCATGTTTATTTTTAGGTGCACCATAAATGAAAGATTAACTAAATGTCTTAAGGACTCATTGAAATTTTAGCTGGACTAACTTATCATTTTATTTCTCTTAAGACCTTGATCAAGTGACACCTAGCTAGACAATTTTATTTCTCTGAAGACCTTGATCAAGTGACACATAGCTAGACCATTTTATTTCTCTGAAGACCTTGATCAAGTGACACCTAGCTAGACCATTTTATTTCTCTGAAGGCCTTGATCAAGTGACACATAGCTAGATCATTTTATTTCTCTGAAGACCTTGATCAAGTGACACCTAGCTAACCCATTTTATTTCTCTTAAGACTTTGATCAAGTGACACCTAGCTAACCCATTTTATTTCGCTGAAGACCTTGATCAAGTGACACCTAGCTAACCCATTTCATTTCTCTTAAGACCTGGATCAAGTGACACCTTGCTAGACCATTATATTTCTCTTTAGAGCTTGATCAAGTGACACCTAGGTAACCCATTTCATTTCTCTAAAGACCTTGATCAAGTGACACATAGCTAGACCATTTTATTTCTCTGAAGACCTTGATCAAGTGACACCTAGCTAACCCATTTCATTTCTCTTAAGACCTTGATCAAGTGACACCTAGCTAACCCATTTTATTTCTCTTAAGACTTTGATCAAGTGACACCTAGCTAACCCATTTTATTTCTCTTAAGACTTTGATCAAGTGACACCTAGCTAACCCATTTTATTTCTCTGAAGACTTTGATCAAGTGACACCTAGCTAACCCATTTTATTTCTCTGAAGACCTTGATCAAGTGACACCTAGCTAACCCATTTCATTTCTCTTAAGACCTTGATCAAGTGACACCTAGCTAGACCATTATATTTCTCTTAAGAGCTTGATCAAGAGACACCTAGGTAACCCATTTCATTTCTCTGAAGACCTTGATCAAGTGACACCTAGCTAATCCATTTTATTTCTCTTAAGACCTTGATCAAGTGAATCCTAGCTAACCCATTTTATTTCTCTGAAGACTTTGATCAAGTGACACCTAGCTAGACCATTATATTTCTCTTAAGACCTGGATCAAGTGAATCCTAGCTAACCCATTTTATTTCTCTGAAGACCTTGATCAAGCGACACCTAGCTAGACTAAATCTAGGATCAGGACTCTTGCTGCGGTCAGCTCTTTACATATAATGTAACATAAATAAGATATTATAAAGCACAAACCGATGAGTGGGTTCTGGTCAGTATGTTGCTGATGAAAGCCTGGAATGAGATCACTTAGGATGTCCTTAGCCTTTATAATAGCACATTTCCTTTTCACCACCTCTGGGAAGTCCACCTGTGAAATGCAAAAAGATTTTGATAATCCATTCAATCGTCATATCTAGTCAGTTTACATTATCCAGTTACTGAAGTATTCATCAATCAATAAACAATTGCATTATGTGAATATTTTTATAATATAATCATGAATGAAACTAATTGAATATCATACAGTATACCACACTGGCAATGTGACAACAATTTTCACTGGTAAATTATCATGTATTGTTGAGAAATAAACTTGCATGTACCATGCTCCTCCAAAGGTCTTCCCATACTTACTGTAAATTGTAAACATATGAGTCATGTGCCATTGTTCATTGATAAGTTTACTTTGTGGAGAAAAATACATGTACATGCATGTGCATATCCAATAGCTTACACATAGATCCACCTTACTCTGGCAGAATACGATCTAGCTTCCACATAGATCCACCTTACTCTGGCAGAATACGATCTAGCTTCTTCATAGATCCACCTTACTCTGGCAGAATATGATCAAGTCTAGGAAATATGACATCAGCAATACCATGTCTTTTTGATAAAATGAAAATGAGGCATCCATGTTTATCAATTGATATAACTTCAGCCTAATCCTCTGCACAAAAATTTGGACATTAAATATGTATAAACTAAGCCTTAGTTTAAACATATTTAATGGTCAAATTTTTGTGTCGTAAAGGCATCATATGACCCAATGTTTGAATGTGCAAAAGAACAGTCAAATTTAAATAATTGGAGAATCTTGGCCACATTGCCGCATAGGCACTGAAGCAGACACAAAAGTACATTTTAAAACATTGTGTTGATGCAGCCTACATTTGTTATTTATTTTGAATTATTCTTTATTCCAAATGAAAAATATATCTTGAAAATGTTTTTTCGATATAGTCTGACATTTCAAGAAAAGATGTTGGAAATAAAAAGTTTCAAATACCTCATAGAATGAAACATTTCTCAATTTGTCGGCAGCTTTCAGGCGAAAGTAGGCAGAGTCGAAGCCTGCTCCAAGGGAGATAATCTGTTTTGGTCCTTGGTGTAGGGTAAGGAATTTCTGAAGTATATGGTCTATTGTCAGAGCCCGAACGAAATAACCTCTGAAATCAAACAGAAATGTGGGATTACTTCTGGTATCAGGTTACAATCCAGACACTCACTGCATCAATTGATCAAATTACTAATCTTATTGTATTTCCATCATATGCAGGAAAATTAAACTTCTTGATTAATGCTGTCAAAGGCATAGCTAGCCTTTTTGGAGAGGATTCCTTTAGCAGTGGTTTCAGAGGAGGGCCTTTGTAGGGGACAAGGGGGCACAACAAGCACTGTTTTTGTTATGTTTTGTTTTTCTGTTTGAAAATTTGCTGGATTCACCTGGGTACCAGCGTATAGACATGTACAATGTGCAGGTAAAGTTCATGTTCCTACATTTAGTTCCTACACTAGAAATAAGACCTTACCTTTACAAGGTTCCACTTGTTACTGATATTTTGGTCCTTTTTCCTTTATAGTTAATTCTTGCTCACATTTTGACGAGGTATAAGGGAAAGCCCTGGTAAAACAAGGTGTTAAATGTGGTCTATTTTCTCAAGTGCAAGCTCATAGTGACAGTCACACCAAATGGAGACATGTTGGTGATTTGAAATGCTGATGAAGCTTAAAGCTAACACTGTAGGTGATACCTCTAAAAGATTTAATCTCAACAACCCTATAGGGCCACCCAAATGCTCCCATAGAGACCATATACCCTTCATTTATACATCAATGAATTCAGTACGGAATCCCCTTTAGTCACTGCCCTTCGACCCCTGGAGGTGTCATGTCAGTCATTTATACGTTAAATTTCCTTGGCCTAGGGTAGGTATATAGGTCCAAATCCCTTTACTCATACCAACCAATAAGATTAACCCCATTTGCCCTTTAGTGAGGCCAAATTCTTCATTTATAGTATAATAAATTTGTTTGCCCCAGGAATGATCCAAGCCAAATTTTGTCAAAATCCTTTCAGTCACTCTGGACTTAAGTAGTCTTTCTTTTAAAGGAAAAGTCGAGGACATGTGCTGTATGTGCCATGGAATAATCACACTTAGCCCTTCCAGACAGGTGAGTTCAAAACAACTTTGAATTTTAACTTTTTTATCAATACATTTTACAGAAGACTGCCACATCCCCTGTCAGCACATCCCTTTCCTAAAGTTTTTGCAATAGCTACCAGAAGGCAGGTCGCTTTTATCAGTTTATCTCCCTTTTGACACCATGAATTGAAAGGTTATTACATAAATTACCTGTGTATGAGGGGAGCCCTTCTTGTGACCTTTGACACAAACTCCTGGAGGTAGACATCATCAAAGTAGCCAATGGCAGCCATGGAACACTTACTCACTATGGAGTTGTCATTGGTCCCTTGGACCTGTGAATGTATAAGATAATAAACATCATCACCATTGATCTGTAGAGTTAAAAGTGCAGATAACTTTAAACTTTGGAGAGTTACTAACAAACAAAGGCTGCAGATAAACACACGATTGGTCATAAGGGCCAACAAATGGTCGACAAAGACAAATGATAAATCAAATTTTAAAGGTGTGAAAAGGAAGAAAGAACAGAGAGGAAGAAAAGAGAAAGGACAGAAACAAAATCAACACTATATACATGGGACTCTTGAGGATTTACCTCGCCCGACCATTCCAGAGGAATGCACAAAGGGCTGGCCCGAAGGCGGATACCTGTATACCAAACCCCCCTGAAAGGCATGCACAACGGTGCAAACCTAGCATTTGTGTTCCGGCCAAAGGACGGTAATAAAATTATACCTAGCTGCAGGCCTTACAAATAATATCAATGCTTTCCTAAGCAAAAAAACAGCTCTGTGCTGTACAGCCTTGGTATATGTACACATATGCCCTCTCATGGAGACGAACGTTAACTGTATCATCTGGGACCCAGTAAGGGGATTATCACTCAGATAACTGGCAAAGGTCAGAGCTAGGAGATCAGCATATCATGTTATTGCAGACTAAGAATAACCAGCTTTATGGTATGTACCATATACCTCATATACCTATAGCTAGGGGATCATTGCCAAAAGGAAACTGACTGAGATTTTCAGTTCCATGTACTCATGGCATAACTTAATGATCAACAGTTACATTGTAAATGTACATTATTCATTCAGCTATAGCAAAATGGAATTACTTATCAGGAAGTGTGGTTATAATTGGTCCTATATCAGAAGAAATTGAGGAAAGGCTGACCATGCAGAGCTACATTTGTATTACACAATCCAGGTTTGACCAAGTGGTTTAATTTCTCTACCTTAATTTTAGGGCAGACTTAAAACTTTTATGAAATGGAAAAATAGTAATTATTTCTTTGAAAAAGGGAAGATATTCCTCAGTTTCCCTTCATTTTGGAAAAATTAAACATTTTACCTATAGGGGAGGGTAGGGAGCTTGATGTACAAAGAAGAACCCAGCATCTTTAAATTATGCAACTGATCAAATTCTACAGCCAAACAGGATGTTGTTTATGTCTCCTAATTGATTGTTTCCAATGGGTGGGAGGGGCCTGGGTTGGGGTTTGGGTGTGGTGGTGGTGGTGGGGNATTGTACATATTATTGAAGAAAATATAAAGAAGAATCAGGGAGACAATTTATAATCTATTCTTGTGCTTCCAAACCTGCAATTGTGTTAAAGGTTTCATCAGGTTGGGCAAATTTGTATACATTGGTGGTATATAAGTTCTTTTAAGCAGGTTGGACACAACGGCACATATGGGTAATAATCCTGCATTTGGGTAACAGTTACCCATTTCAGTAATATTTTTATTACTGAAATGGGTAATAAAGTGAAATAAAAACACACAAAGTTCTTTTACACATTATGAACAAAAAAGGGTGTCATTCTTTCAACATAATCAAATAAAAAACAATGAGGTACAATTGTGTACAAAAATATGTAAATTCAGTTGTCTAAATTTTTGTGAAAATGACAAATTATATCACCTCCATTGCTTATAGTGTGTTGTAGAGTAGCTATAACTAGCACACATAAAAAAATCATGCTCACAGCTGTCACATTGCAATGGATAGTCCCATTGACTACACACTGAAGTCAATGGAGAACAAAGTCAGTGATATGGTTTGTCCTTTGCACAAAAAGTTAGACATCAGAATTGATATTTTTTTGTGCACAAAATGTACTTCATTGTGTTATTTATTTGATTTATTTAAAAGAATGACACCATTTTTAAAAGAACTTTGTGTGTTTTTATTTCACTTTGTTCCCCATTTCAGTAATAAAATTATTACTGAAATGGGTAACTGTGACCCAAATGCAGGATTATTACCCATGTGCCGTTGTGCCCAACCTGTTCATTCGACACCTACAGTAACGTTAATCTTAACTTAATCACAGTGAAATTTTAAACTATGTTCAAAAGTCGTTATTTCACAAATCCTCATAAATATAACCAAAATTACTGGAAATGACTTGATAGACGGAACTTTCAATATTTTGGACGAAGTGTCTGAAAACCAATTTTCCTTTAGACGACATTCGATGTACCGACTATTCGGCCACAATAATGCATGACACGTTGAAAATATAATTCTAAAAAGTAAAACCAACAGCAGTTTCTCGGCGACTTTTACACGTCTTGTGCTTCTTATCATCCTTCTTTGGTTCCTCAGCCATGTTTAGATTAGTGATATGCTTGATTACGATGTAAAATTAAACGATTTTCTTCAGACTACTTTCCCCATGGACGCAGCCATTTTTAATAAAATTATTGACGTCACATGAACGCTCCTTATGCAAATGCCATTTACACTGAGCGTCGAGATGACAAAGATCACCTCAAATTAAACAATATGGCGCCACAGCAGCGATGAAAAATTAGTTTTGTTATTTGGAATGTGATTATAACCTTTCACTATGGCTACGACTCCCGTCAAATTGGACGTGCAAAGTGTTCAAGACATCAGAAATTTGTTGTGGGGTTCAGGATTGAAAGACGAAATATTTGCAAGGTGGACACAAGGTAATTCGGCATCACGACCCGCATTTCAATATTTTACCTGTTTACAGCCTGATACTGTATTACATCCTAGTAGGAAACATCCTCTCACTTGAAATAAAGTACTGGAACTCTAGTGCATCCTTTCAAGTCAGAAGTCTAGATCTCTTATCAGACAAATTTGAATACATCTATATCTATCTATCTATCTATATATTCTGCAACACACTCTTTCGAGTATTATGTGCAGCGTGCGCGTCTGTTCACAATGGTGGTATATAATAAAAAATATAAGTTATTTTAAACAAGTTGGACACAACGGCGCATATGGGTCATGATCCTGCATTTGGGTAACAGAACTTTACCCATTTGAGTAACAATTCTATTGCTGAAATGGGGAATAAAGTGAAATAAAAACACACTAAGTTCTTTTACATATTATAAACAAAAAAGGGCGTCATTCTTTCAACATAATCAAATTAAAAGTACAATAAGGTACAATTGTGCATAAAAATATGTTTATTCAGTTGTATAAATTTGTGTCAACATGACAAATTATATCACCTCCATTGCTTATAGTGTGTTGTAGAGTAGCTACAGAGTATTTGCAACCTACATGTAGGTTTGTGTATCCCCTAAATAAGCACTGACTGTTCATGTATGACAATACATATTTAATCAAGTGTTGGTCATAGGCATCATTGTAAAATGAGAAGAAAGACGTAATCGTACCACACACAAGCATTCAGTCCCAGAATCCCGGACTGCCTATCCTGCAAGAAAACGGACATACATGTATATATATAAGTTAACCTTTCATTTTACTGAAATTCTTTGAAATTACATGGTTTATCAAATTGTAAACAATTCCAACTTAAAGATTTTGAAATTTTGTTTTAGTCTGTGTAATTAGTGACTTCAAAGTAGTTGATGTATTTGTAACAGGAGAGGAAAATGCACGACCAGACCGGGGTTCAAACCGGGGACCCTCCGAACTCTAGACGAACGCTTACCAATTGAGCTATCATGATCAGGTCGCTGACTTTTGACCCAGTCTAGTTTTGCTACAATAAATCCTCTCTCCTTATTTTTAAGTCTTCTCCCCCAAAGACACAACTATTTACAACCCAGGTCTTGGCAAGTATATCCCCTTGCCAAACATACACCAAATGCTTGAAGCAAGGGTTGGTCCCAGGCACCACTATAACATGAGAGGAAAAATGCACGGCCAGACCGGGGTTTGAACCCGGGACTCTCCAAACTCTAGACAACCGCATGCTCTACCAATTGAGCTATCTGGTCGCTGACGATCGACCCAGTCCAGTTGGACCGGTACCCGCTACATATTTTTCACTGTAATGTCCCTTTAAACTATTAATCTAGACCTCACAGGTTCCACTTTATGGCTAGGTTTTACTATACATTTAATTGCCAACAATTATCATACACTATTGGTATCCAATATTTGTTTTTCTATAACGTGACGATTCAATAGAAATTGCTTGCAAAGAGATCGATACAGTGATCATGATTGTTACTTAATTTTGTATGTATTCAACATACATGCCAACCTTTTTCAGTTTTCATGCGTTATATTAGCTAGAAACCATTTTGAAAATGTGTGAAAAGTACAAAAACAACTGAATATTGGAACTTTGTACCTTTATAAACTGTGAACTTGTAAACATTGTAGCTTTAATTTATACTAAAAGATTGTCATATCAATTTTGTTACTTTAGATATTTTATGAAGGAGTTTGATTGATTTGCAGGATTTGTGTTCAGTGAAGATGAGCCAACAGCATTAGTGCAGCATGAAGGCGGCCCATGTGCAGTTATTGCCCCTGTTCAGGCCTATGTTCTAAAGGTGGCACTGTTTAACGATAATCCACACAAGGAAATATCTTCAGTTACAGGTAGAAAATTGTCTCCCATTGATTAAATTAAACCAAGCAGTATTAACGCTATGTATCAGACCTGAATAAGACGGTCAGTCCAGCTATTAGAAAAGTAACTATATGTATACACTTGTAGTTTGTCAAAGTAATTATGATTGTTATAATTATTTGTTGCTTTAGTTTGACAGAATAATGAGATGTGTACTGTAGATAATGTGAATGTCAGCTGGTGTACATGTAGATCTAGCCCAGCTGAATCATCTGTATTACCCGATACTGACATACATGTAACAGGGGAGGGGGCTAGATCTACAACCTACATATGTACCTGTAACCGAAACGTCCCGGGTCGAGTAACATAAAAAATATATAATTTTGTCACAATACTAATCGCTCACTCAGCCATCAAAGCTTTACAAATTAAATTATGAGAAGTTCTTTTTACACAACCAATAAAATGTTCTATGTGACGTTTCGATGACTAGTAGGATATGTACACTGTCACCTTCATCAGACAAATGACCAATGAAGCGTATGCATACAAAGGTGTAAAATGTGTACGAGTTGTCCATAAAATCGATGTCGATTTCGGTTACGCTGGAAACATATGTACATGTACAATAGTTTTTATCTATATATATGTACCGAAATGACTCAATTCAGCTACACTTTGTTAACACTTGGTCATAGATGTGCGAGAGTCTTTGAGCCCCCTCGTCTCGATTTAGAACTGGCCCACTGCGGCGTATCCAGGTGGCTTCCTTTATCTGCTGCTTGAACAGATTGCTCTCTCTAGATCTGTCCAAAACTTTGGAGTTATCCCAGTTAATCACATGGTTTTTCTGTGTGGCATGGTCTGTGATTGCCGATTTATTTATCTGGGACTCCGACTGTAATTTTTCAGATCTGGTGAATTTCTTACCTTCTTGGGTTTCTGTATCTTTCCGGTGTTCACCAAGGCGGACCCCTAATCGCCTTCCAGTCTCTCCAATATACGACGTGTCACAGTTTTTTGAGTCATTTCGGTACATATATAACAACTATTGTACATACGTATACGTTTCCAGCGTAACCGAAATCGACATTGATTCTATGGACAACTCGTACACATTTTACACCTTTGTGTGCATATGCTTCATTGGTCATTTGTCTGATGAAGGTGACCGTGTACATATTGTACTAGTCATCGAAACGTCGCATAGAAATTTTTATTGGTTGTGTAAAAAGAACTTCTCATAATCCATACTTACCAACCTGAAGAAAATGTTTAGAAATTTACAAATTAAAGTAACCAGTTGGTCTTGAAACGTTGCGACACATTTGATATGTACATTGTTTGTATAGAAAGTAAATATTGATATTTTATCTATCGATTGGTTTTGTAGAGGAGCAGGCAAAGGATATATTATGTACAGCTCTAACAGAAATTCTCATTGATGTTGCATCTGGTACTTATAGAGTTGTCTCCCTTGACAACTCTTCCTCGGAACAAAATCCATCGAATACTCAGGGCGCGTCAACGTCTGATGCCGGAGCAAAACAGGAGGAGGAAGGGGAGAGGAGCCCTAAACGTCCACGGATGGATGAGGATATTTTCCATTCACGACTCAGGTTGTTAAACCCTCCCTTACAATTAATGACTTAGATAAATGATAATGAAATTTTCTATCTGGAGTTTCTTCTGTTACTATGAGGTTTTATAGTCCTTTGTGTCTTTGTCTTTATAAGAAGCTTACACATATATACAGGTATACTAAATTGTTTGTTTGGAAAGTTCCATAAATCTGATTTGGTCTAAGCTGGAGACATACATTGATGGTTTTGCTTATTGTAGATGCACTGAATGTGAAGATGAAGATGCTCTCAGGACGTGTATGAAATCTCGCATTCCAGATTTCACAGATGAATTTGGTGTTTTATTACATTTATACTCAGTTATATTGACCAAGGTGAGGGATAAATGTGTTGATTTACATTACCCGTATGTATGGAATCTGTACAATTCTAGAGTTCTGACTAAATATACCGTCCCAGTGCAAAGATACAGAATAAAATTTATTTTGATGTAAATATTTTAAAAATTACAAACTATATTATTTCACGAGTAACATCTTTTGATTTAATTCTTTAATTGAAACATTCAGGGTATAGAACAAATAAAAAATGAAGTAGAAGATCCTGGGGAGTCACTAATAGACTCTATCCATGGTCATGGGAGGTAAGTCATCTGTGGTTCTCTGCTTAAAGGTATGTGCATTGTAATTTCTTAAATTACACTGCATTAGCAACTTTGGAGGAGGGAATTTGAAGTTTCTGGCTAATTTTGTGTGTAACATATAGTGTATTATATAGGAGTATTAGTAAGTAGAAGTTTTATCTTAAGGTTCTTTTTCTTTTCATTTGTCTGCATTAATTTTGAAATGATTAAATTCAAAATTCATTGTTTTAAAAAAATGATTCATGTAATTTACATATTTCTAAATATCCCTTGCTGTATATTTCTCAGAATAGTTGTATCTGTATGTGGAACGTGTGTGTTTGAAGCATTATCTGTCCTTTATTTTGCAGCCAAAGTTTGATTAATCTATTACTGAGCGGGAAGGCTGTGACCAATGTTTGGGACAATGACAAAGAAGTCTGTGGCCTCAGTAAGTACCATTGTACTTAAATGAACCGTAATAGGTTCATTGGCAAATTCTTCTTAAACTTTCTTGGCGGAGTCTCCTCAAACATAAAAGGGTTATCACAATATTACCTCCCTTGACCGAATCTCCATTGCTAAAGTTAATACACTTTTGTTTTGACAGAGCTATCATGATCCGAATCATAGCTTATTATCCAACAAATAAAAATGAACTTTTATGACATTTGATATAGAGCAACAGGTTCTATATATACATATATATATATATATATAACCTGTCATGATTTAATTAGGTACATTGTGATGAGTAGTGGTGTAATGACTCACCGATGGATCAATGAATCGTATCATATCTTGAGTGTTGATGCATCATTAGTGATGAGAACATTAAATAAAAACTGTTATTATATACATGAACATTTCTAAATATAGCCTGTATGGAAATTCCCCGGAACCTGTCGTAGCGCATGCGCAGTTAGACTGGAACGCGATCCGTCATATGACATTAGAAGATGGCTGCTGGCGAACGTTTCTCCTCCGTTACATCAAAAAATACCAAAACTATTCGAGGATAAAGATGCTGTTAACGTAAAAAGGCCATTGGACACGCAGTGCATGTCCTCCATGCTTGTCTTAAGAAAAATAATCTAGACGATGCGTTTGAAAGCTACAATGATAAACTGTTGTTTTCAAACCTGGCTAAATTTTACACGGAGGATCGCGTACAAAAATCAGAACCTTTAGTTTTGTTTTGGTTTATTTTATTGTTGAAACATATAATAAAACAGTTATGGGCTTTTGTGCTGGTAAATATGATGTGATATGAACCTGAAGTTCAATATCAGTCAATATCACTCTTTCGGGTTCATATCACATCATATTCACCAGCACAAAAGTCCATAATTGTATAATATCTACCCTTATCCACCACATTTATTTACATATGATACACCATTATATCCTGACATATTTTCACTCATTCACATACACAATACTTCCAAAGATTACGGATTTAGAACAGTACCTGTGTCTTCAATTTATATTCTTTTCAGGGTCATAGGTACCGTTTTTATTCTCCAAATAAATTCATAAAATAAGATGACATGATTTTTTCTATGAGTTTTTGATATCATAGCACAATGGCCAATGATATTAATGATTTGAAATATAAATCGATTAGACTATTAAGAACTACAGTTTCCACATCAGTGATTGACACGTGTACAGCTTGAAAGCATCTGTACACACCACACATGGAGGCACGCCCTTACATGACCTTAGCTGTTAAAAGGATGTTAAACAAATTAAAACCAAACCAAATGAAAGCAAATGGGTCAAACCATTGTGGTATTGGATAATGGTGAAGTTCTAGGCTGTGATAAATGTTGTCAGGTTGTTATAAGTTGTAAATATTTTGAATGATGTTCATAGTGGAAATACAAAAAATTGTAAATGGGGCAATGATACAATTACCTCACTTGTCAGATTGGGACAAGTGTATAGGACTTAACTGCTTTTTTCATGTATAATTATTCAATTTAAAATGCTGAAACCATCTGAATTTTACCTACAGAACTACATGGTATACATCGACAGGCAACGATAGGTTTCCTTACACTACTAGAACACATGAGGTACTGTAAGGTGAGTATAATTTTACCTACAGAACTACATGGTATACATCGACAGGCAACAATAGGTGTCCTTACACTGCTAGAACACATGAGGTACTGTGAGGTGAGTATAATTTTACCTACAGAACTACATGGTATACATTGACAGGCAACGTTAGGTTTTCTTACACTGCTAGAACACATGAGGTACTGTGAGGTGAGTATAATTTCCTCACAAACATAAAACGATGATAAATAGCCACGTCTTCAGTAGACTTCTAAGAAATCAAATATGTTTTTGAACTCCAAAATTGAGCTTTTACACATTGCTTTGAAAGGACTTGTCTTATTTTCATTTATATCTTGACTCTCCAAATTTAAAGGGACATCACGTGAAAAGGCGTTTTTTTTTTAATGAATGTATGTATTGTATGCACTTCCACTTATGTTACCTCGCTATCCACATATTCATAGTCCGTTCCAAATGTCCAGTTTGACCACTTGAATTTTTCGGGAAAACCCTGCTAAAAATAGCGCCGATAACGTCACCTGACTAGGCAGTAAACACAAGTGGTGCGAGCGAGATGAAACGGTTTCCAAAGGGGCCCCCAGAGAGGGGCCGTCAGGCAACTGCAACCTCTTACCGCACTATGAAACCAAGTAATATGATTTCTAAGTCCGTATTCGAACTTATTGAACAGTCATTATTCATTATTAGAAGTTAATTGCACACTTGCCAATGTTCAGAATTTAAATTTATTTAGCTTTAAACATAAATTTGTTGCCAATAAAATTAAACAAGGGATGGGGCACAAGTTTTTACAATTTATCACAGCCTTCTCCCGTCATACATTTACAATTAAATGTCAACAATGATAATAGGCATAAACATAAAGTAGATATATTTAAATATATATTGTATTTAGTACCGGAATGTGGCCGGTACAGATGGTACGGGGCTAAACACCTTCCCTACACCAAGGGACAAACCTTTCTGATTTTTTTTTATATATTGCCGGGGCAGAGGAGGCCGGGTATTCATATTAGTACTAATTTAAATCTTGCATGTAAAAACAAAAATAATCGTTTAATTCAGCAATATAATTAAATCATACCATTTTATTGAACCCGGTAATATTATAAATTATGTAAATCCACGGACTTAGATAACACGTATCTCGGTGACCCAGAAAATACGCCGTGGGCCATCACAACAGTTATCCCTTGGAGGGCCTCATGGCAAAATCAAACTAACCAGTCACTTATCCCTTCCTTTCGCATAAACCACTGTATAATTATAGAAACACAAAGTAAACTCTCTCCAATACATGCCCATTAACATATTGAACTAAGTTCATCTGTGTTCAAACTCAGACAAAGATACTAGTGAGCTTAATATTTTAAGATATTTATTCATAACATAAACAGCGCTAGCATTTCTGTCGATTCCATTTCAGCTTAACCGGCCACTATCCGGAAGAATACATGCACCGTACTAACTGCTACGGCAGTTACTTTCTCCTTTGAATACTGCCCATCTGCAATAATGACTTCTGACCATTTGGCAACTTTTCGTTTCGTAGCTGACACGGTACAACACTTTTCTTTCGCTTACTTCACACCGCCAGTCATTTTGTTTACAAAGAAATGGTGTGCTATGCGCATGCGCTATTAGAAGGAAATCCCTGAACAAAACGTTGGTCAGACAGGTAGAAATACCAATGATTTTCTTAGATTTAATCATTTTTATGAATCTATTTCAGCCAAATCCGATTGTATTTTTCCATAAGGAGTCTCACTTGATATGTTTATGTAGTATTTGGAAAAAAGACAAAAAATAAAGTTCCTTCACCGTGATGACCCTTTAAGGGATTCTTTTTAAATTAAGTATGACTGAGTACTTAGTCATAATATTCTGACACCAAACAACAACCCATTAAGTCACACTACTCTGACACCAGACAACAACCCATTAAGTCACACTACTCTGACACCAGTCATGACACCTGCAGTGTCCTGTGACACTATATAAGATATCTTTTCATGTGTCAAAATTCTGTGACTTAGGTGAATGTCATGTTTTGTTTAGTTATAGAATTTCCCTTTATATTAAAATATTGCATCTGTTTCCCCTATTTTTACAGGTGGGATGGTACCTAAAGAACCCCCGCTATCCTTTGTGGCTGCTGGGGAGTGAGACACACCTCACAGTCATGTTTTCAAAGGTCTGTATTACTATTAGACATCATATTATATGCACAATAAAAAGTGAATGTTATTAACAGCAGAAAATATTAATATTCCTGAACTATATGAATGTGTAGGTACATGAAGAAGTGTTTTGCCTCAATCATGTTGGAGCTAAATCAAGTCTTTGACAGTAGCAATGTTAAGTCAATGATGCATGTTTAATACTGTGGATGTGTACATTGAATATGTGCACAATAATCATTGTATTCAGATCAATGTTTCAGATTATATGCTGTTGTCAATAGAAATTACATAAAATGCTTTGTAATTATGATTTTGTTATTGATATAGAGGTTCCCCAATATGTGTAGTTTTGTTATCATGTTTATCTAACTCGAGTTCATGAAGATTACCGAGGTCTTTTCCAGTTTGAAAAATTAACTAAGGAGAATTTGATCATGATAATCAACCATGACATAGTCGGAGACCTTTTTCTCTCACAACACTCCGATATTATACCGTGACAACTGTATGTTTCTCCCGCAACACTCCGATATTATACCTAGACAACTGCATGTTTCTCTCACAACACTCCAATATTATACCTAGACAACTGTATGTTTCTCTCCCAACACTCCAATATTATACCTAGACAACTGTATGTTGCTCCCACAACACGCCGATATTATACCTAGACAACTGCATGTTTCTCTCACAACACTCCAATATTATACCTAGACAACTGTATGTTGCTCCCACAACACGCCGATATTATACCTAGACAACTGCATGTTTCTCTCACAACACTCCAATATTATACCTAGACAACTGTATGTTTCTCACACAACACTCCAATATTATACCTAGACAACTGTATGCTTCTCCCGCAACACTCCGATATTATACCTAGACAACTGTATGCTTCTCCCGCAACACTCCGATATTATACCTAGACAACTGTATGCTTCTCCCGCAACACTCCGATATTATCCCTAGACAACTGTATGTTTCTCTCACAACCCTCCAATATTATACCTAGACAACTGTATGCTTCTCCCGCAACACTCCGATATTATACCTAGACAACTGTATGTTTCTCCCACAACACTCAGATGTTATACCTGGAAACTGTATGTTTCTCTTAGAGATACATTAATCCTGTTTTCCATTTTGGGAAACAGTTGCCATGAACTATGATGTCATCATGGAAGATTACATTGCAAAGCATTGCTATTTGAAGCTTTAAATGTATGTGCCATTATTGTAATAGTATTTTTAATTGTTTTCTACAGGAGGAGAATCTAGTTGTGAGAGAATCGCCTCATCTCACTGCTAAACAGATATTCCAGTCGTTTGATCCAGAAGGTATGGTTTGTAATGGGGAGCTTTATATACTAATTAGTCCTTTTTAAAGCCTTAATTAAATATTTAATACATTACAGATTTTTATTGATAAAGATGTGTTTGATTTAAAAAAACACAGAAAAAATAAACAGAAAGGAAAATGTGGCATGATATTTCTTTTCTATGTTCATTGGTGACCATACTCAATAATTACCTACATGAAAATAATCAATTTGGCCATTCTCTTAGTTTACCAATTTGTTGTAAAAAAATATTTGTGTAGCTTCTGTTAAAAACTTCATATTCTCATCAAAACTATGATTTTGCAGCTATGATGTATAAGAATGGTTAATTGAAGGGGTATAAAATATATTAAAATTTTAAAAGAAAAATGCTAAGCTAAATTTTATCAATCAGTAAGTGTTGTTTGAACAAGTATCTTTCCTGTTGTATCTTGTGGCTATTGAGTAAAATTCTAGACTAAAATTTACTGTTTTTCTTTGTAAGCAAATCTCAGGAATGTCTTAACTTCCTGTGTCAGATTCATATTGACTCTGTTGTATTGTTTTTGACAGGAAATGGCTTTATATCAACAATTCAGCTGGCAGATCTTATGAGTGCCTTAAATCTAGTGTCTGAGAAAGAATAGTGAGTATTCAGTCTGGTTACCAGCATGTTGTATTTTACATTAATTTTAAACTGAAAGTTGATGGCTAGATATTTATTAGATGTACTGATTTATAAATAATTGAACATGGACCAATCTGTACACACGGTCGGTGATCGAGGTCCAGTGCAGTGTTTGTTTATCATGTTCCAGAGGGTTTAACAGCTTAGACTTGAATAGTTCTTGTATGAACTAGCTACTATAAAAAATTATGTTAGCATGATTTAAATAAGCAGTTTTCAAACTATGATATTTTAATCTCTATTAAATTGTGAACAAAATTAATATTGTTTGGTTTAAGGTAGTCAGTATTTTTTCACCCTGCTTTCTCCCACAGATGTATAACGGAGTAATACCTTAATAAAGTCAACCTATCCGTTAGTTTGATTGTTGCTGTTAAATGTTCAGTTATCAACCTTTCATTGAGATCTGTGGTATATTGTTTTGTTCTTGGTATTTTTAGTGTCGACATTATGACCACTAAGCTGGACGCTGAGAGTCTGGGTATAATCACCATGCACTGTTTCATGGAAGAGTTCTATCCAGGGGAGAGCAACACTGATACTCCACGGTCCTTTACGCTGTACCATTATAACGGACTTGCCAGGTCGTGTATAGAAAACAAGGTAAGGGCAGATGGTTGACTATTGATTTATCATTGGGGGCTGTTATTGTTACTATATATGTGTACCTTATTCAACCAACCGTAATTAGTGTCCATGAACCTCTCTTTTTTGCTGCCATGAATATCATAGATCTGTGTTCAGGGATAAGTCAACACATTCTGTTTGAATACTTCAATACTGTTATATCATCAGAGTCCTGGACTAGGTAGAAGTAAACACAGAGTATCATTGTCATACTAAACAAGAACATTCTCAAACTGATTGATTTCTGTGTTATACTGTATAGTCACACTGGTAATGTGTTGTGTTCTCAGGTGCGCTACCAAAGTGGGAGGGCCACAATTCCAGAGGAACTTGATGTCCAGGTCATCACAGACGTATCCACCATGAAAATGTGCTTGGAAACAAAATGGCCGACAATTGAAGTTACATGGGACTCGGATCACATACCTTCACTTAATTAGGGACTGCTTGGTGCTTACTCATTAATAATGGTTCCTATTCAGGCAAACGGACAGAATTCTTTGTCAAATATATTTAATTTTGACAGGATTTTCTGTCAAACTTACTATGATAAGATTGTCTGTCAAATGTATTTTCTTTGACATGGTTGTTAAATTCATCTTACTTAGACAGGATTGTCTATCAAAATGTCTGCCTCTGTATTATTTTTGCCTATTTTTCTCTCTTTTAAACCAGAGAGTATTAAGCCTAGGGACAGCAAATTCAAAATGGGTGAATTCATTTTTAAGACTAGAAGGTATTATGTTCCAATTTGATTGTGCTTTCAGTCAATTTTATGCTTGGGGCCAAAATTATATACTTTTTCTGTTTAACTCATTCACACATTTGAACTCTTCTAATTCAAAGGTTGGAATAGTTCATTATGAAATTTCAGGGGTGAATGAGTTAAATGGGAAAGGTTCATCTTACTAAGGAACACCATTACCAATGCCAGCATTTATATCATGATTACATTGGGATCAAAGTATGGAGAGATGTTTCTGTACTGATATCTTGTACCTTGATATATAACCTTTACCCTAGCCTTACATACAATAAGTTGTGATGCCATGAAGTACACAATTAATTTGTAGCGTGGGGTACTGGTCAGTGGGTTCTGTTGACGAGGATTATGTGACCATACAGCAGCACTTATACTGTGGATGTTTTATATTTTTGTCCAGTGCTGATTTGTAAGATAATTGAATATTCATGATTAAATTCATCAAATTTTTCATCACTAATATTTACATTAAAATCATGCAACTTACCATTATTAAGCCTATAAACCTGCTTGCTGTTATAGACAACGGGTGCTCTTAGTGGGTCATCAGGGCCATGACTCAACAGTTAGGTGTTTTAATACATTAACTTATGATCACTATGAAATCAAAATGTGAGCATAGATATTTGACTAAGTGGAGTATTATATTCTTTGATTTAGAACTTATCATTTTAGTTTGCTGGAATTTTACAATTTTTAGCTGAAAAAACAGTCACTGTAGCTCTTTCCTGGGGTTATTTCAACCAGGTGTGTTAAACAGGGGGTAATTATACACTGTGTAAGTCAAATCCCAGGTATAGTGGCACTGCTAATGAATGGGGACATAAATCCAGTACGAGGAAATGTGACTGAGTTATTATCATATAACACATTATATAACACTGTCTAGGATCTTCTGTGGAGCAGTACTCTCTTACCCTTATTATCAGGGTACTGTCATTTCACACCTAGTCTCCCTATTAATGTACTGTGAAGGTGTTGTACTGATGCTTTGTACTGATTCTGTTTACTTTGACTTGTTAGTTGCTTGAATGTTATGTTGATACTGATCCTTGCATATTTCACTGAAATCAAATCTACTGTTACCATATTATATCTCATCAATACTTGGTAATAGTAGCAGGTTTTAGAATTCTGGTCAGAATGAACGGAGCTTCAAATGCTCATCTTCGAAATTCAAAGGATCCTGTCTCATCACATGTATCTTCTATAAACTCGTGGAATATGTCCCAGTAGGATTGTAGGCTTTGTATGCCACACCTTGTGGATGTGAGTAGACTAGTTTTTATCCTTTGAACCATGTAAAAGAATTGTGCAGCAGCAAAACGGTAAAATTGACTGACTTTGAAGTCGGTTGTTGGTCCTCTGTAATCATCAAAGGACAGGTATCAGCCTAGTGATTGGTCTTTTATTTTTATACCTGATTCCAATCAAATATCTAAACATGTGCCTTCCATTTCATCATGACATGTTCCGGGGGTGTAGGAAGATATGTGTTTGGAGAGCAGGTTTAGGAGATGTCAAATGCATGGCTCTTATCACTTTTAGTTATTTTGATTTTATACATCCATGTTACTCAATAAATTATGAGATTTTCTTTTTAAGAAATATATGTTTTGTTTTCATTTATGTCGACCTTAAGGTTCTGATCATTTCTAGCTGAAGATTACGTAATTGTGTGTCGTGATTACTGTAAAAGTGGGAATATTTGCATTTTTCACATTGAATATATTAGCGATATACACGCTTGAATATCTATTTAATAGATTATATCAATTAAAGATAAGTAGGATATTCATTGAATTTGCACACTGCGATCATTTAAAGGATCAAAACACAAACATGTCTACACGTCAACTTTTACAGTATTATTATTTAGGTTAGCCGCCTTCGACCAGCTTCTTGTTGGTTCAGTAAGATTACACCAAACTATTTCAAGAATTTTGTGACTTTTTCTGGGAAAAAAGTCACATGAATGGTACTAAGAGTCCACCACTAAAATATAGGATTATGTGCTGTATGTAATTTTAGTACAAATTTATATATCTGCTTGAGGACGACATCGATCTTAGATTAAGAGGAAGATCACATGTAAGCTTCGTACCAAGTACTGTACACTTTAAGCCAAGTTAATCATGCCAAAAGTTTAGTCTCTGATTTTGTCATATTTACACTGACCACAGTAAAGTGCCCACAAATAATGATCCTGATCAGATGTGATGACGACAACAAAAAGGAACTTCTGGATGGAACTAAATCAACAGTTGGACAAGAAAAAAAATATTCAAACATTTTAAACTATTTCCGTGTCGAATTTCTATCAGAATTTTCAAATGAATATTATTTCAAAAAAAGTTATGTGCCATGAAATGTGTCTTATTTTATGTTCTCAATTAAGGCTCTGGGTAACGTTATACGTTATAATTATCTGAACTTTGGCCTTCACTGGTGACCTTGTCCTTAATGTCGTATCATGACGGCGTAACCAAACGATATATATACGAAAATATATAACTTATCTGTCATAGCCACCAACAGGCCAAAATTGGCATCTCTTTAAAAAATGTAGACCAGAATTGTATAGGTAAGTACGTATACGTAACCAAATAGCGGAGTTTACTCGGCATGTGAATGCTCAAGCATCAAATAAATATTGACCCCTTATACAGGAGTTCACGCACCAACACTTTCCTTTTCATACTTATATATAGATACCATTAATAAACGCTAATATTACAATAAGAACAGCATGCTGGATGTGTGAAACCTTTATTACATTGATTCAAAATTTTAATTCATGACATCAGCCTGTGAATAAATATTAAAAGCAAATGACCTGAAGGATCATTTAGTGGAAATCAAATAACTATAATTAACTACTTAATCATGTACCAAGTAAGGGTAAATCATTTTTTAATGTATATAATTTTTCTAATGTCCCTAAACATACTTCTAACAACATCTCATTTTTTGGGGGTTTTCGTAAAGTTTATGCTTATGCTACATTTATGATTGTTTAAATGTAAAGGAGACCCTCTGACATTGATAGAATTGTTTAAATGTATAGGAGACCCTCTGACATTTATAGAATTATTTAAATGCAAAGGAAACCGTCTGACATTGATAGAATTGTTTAAATGCTTATGTTAGAGTTGTTTTGTCTGTTATCATGTTTGAGTTGCTTTGTCTGTGTTAATGTTAGAGTTGTTTTTATAGAATTATTTAAATGCAAAGGAAACCGTCTGACATTGATAGAATTGTTTTAATGTTTATGTTAGAGTTGTTTTGTCTGTTATAATGTTAGAGTTGCTATGTCTGTTATAATGTTAGAGTTGCTTTGTCCGTGTTAATGTTAGAGATGTTTTGTCTGTGTTTATGTTAGAGATGTTTTGCCTGTTATCATGTTAGAGTTGCTTTGTCTGTGTTAATGTTAGGGTTGCTTTGTCTGTGTCGATGTTAGAGTTGCTTTGTCTGTGTTGATGTTAGAGTTGTTTTATAGAATTGTTTAAATGTAAAGGAGACCCTCTGACATTTATAGAATTATTTAAATGCAAAGGAAACCGTCTGACATTGATAGAATTGTTTTAATGTTTATGTTAGAGTTGTTTTGTCTGTTATAATGTTAGTTGTTTTGTCTGTTATAATGTTAGTTGTTTTGTCTGTTATAATGTTAGTTGTTTTGTCTGTTATAATGTTAGTTGTTTTGTCTGTTATGATTGACATTGATAGAATTGTTTACATGTAAAGTAGACCGTCTGACAATGATAGAATTGTTTACATGTAAAGGAGCCCGTCTGACAATGATAGAATTGTTTACATGTAAAGGAGATCCTCTGACATTGATAGAATTGTTTACATGTAAAGGAGATCCTCTGACATTGATAGAATTGTTTAAATGTAAAGGAGACCATCTGACATTGATAGAATTGTTCAAATGTAAAGGAGACCGTCTGACATTGATAGAATTGTTTACATGTAAAGTAGACCGTCTGACAATGATAGAATTGTTTACATGTAAAGGAGACCATCTGACATTGATAGAATTGTTTACATGTAAAGGAGCCCGTCTGACAATGATAGAATTGTTTACATGTAAAGGAGCCCGTCTGACAATGATAGAATTGTTTACATGTAAAGGAGACCGTCTGACAATGATAGAATTGTTTACATGTAAAGGAGATCCTCTGACATTGATAGAATTGTTTAAATGTTTATGTTAGATTTGTTTTGTCTGTTATAATGTTAGAGTTGCTATGTCTGTTATAATGTTAGAGTTGCTTTGTCTGTGTTGATGTTAGAGTTGTTTTGTCTGTTATAATGTTAGAGTTGCTATGTCTGTTATAATGTTAGAGTTGCTTTGTCTGTGTTAATGTTAGAGTTGTTTTGTCTGTTAAAATGTCAGAGTTGTTTTGTCTGTGTTTATGTTAGAGTTGTTTTGTCTGTTATCATGTTTGAGTTGCTTTGTCTGTGTTTATGTTAGAGTTGTTTTGTCTGTTATAATGTTAGAGTTGCTATGTCTGTTATAATGTTAGAGTTGCTTTGTCCGTGTTAATGTTAGAGATGTTTTGTCTGTGTTTATGTTAGAGTTGTTTTGTCTGTTATCATGTTTGAGTTGCTTTGTCTGTGTTTATGTTAGAGTTGTTTTGTCTGTTATAATGTTAGTTGTTTTGTCTGTTATGATTGACATTGATAGAATTGTTTACATGTAAAGTAGACCGTCTGACAATGATAGAATTGTTTACATGTAAAGGAGAACCTCTGACATTGATAGAATTGTTTACATGTAAAGGAGCCCGTCTGACAATGATAGAATTGTTTACATGTAAAGGAGAACCTCTGACATTGATAGAATTGTTTACATGTAAAGTAGACCGTCTGACAATGATAGAATTGTTTACATGTAAAGGAGATCCTCTGACATTGATAGAATTGTTTACATGTAAAGTAGACCGTCTGACAATGATAGAATTGTTTACATGTAAAGGAGATCCTCTGACATTGATAGAATTGTTTAAATGTAAAGGAGACCCTCTGACATTTATAGAATTATTTAAATGCAAAGGAAACCGTCTGACATTGATAGAATTGTTTAAATGTTTATGTTAGAGTTGTTTTGTCTGTTATAATGTTAGAGTTGCTTTGTCTGTTATAATGTTAGAGTTGCTTTGTCCGTGTTAATGTTAGAGATGTTTTGTCTGTGTTTATGTTAGAGATGTTTTGTCTGTTATCATGTTAGAGTTGCTTTGTCTGTGTTAATGCTAGTGTTGCTTTGTCAGTGTTAATGCTAGTGTTGTTTTGTGTCTGTTAATGCTAGTGTTGTTTTGTGTCTGTTAATGTTAGGGTTGTTTTGTCTGTGTGTATTTAAGAGTTGTTTTGTCTGTGTTTATGTTACAGTTGCTTTGTCAGTGTTAATGCTAGTGTTGGTTTGTCTGTGTTAATGTTAGGGTTGCTTTGTCTGTGTAATTATTAGAGTTGTTTTGTCCGTAATAAAGATATACTTGTTTTGTCTGTGATGATGTAAGTGTTTTTTTGACTGTGCCGATGTAACTGTTGTTTTGTCAGTGTTCAAGTTCGGGTTGTTTATTCTTTGTTAGTGTTAATGTTGCTTTGTATGTGATGATTTACACTATGTAAGTGTTGTTAAGTCTGTGTTCATGTTACAGTAACTTTGTCTTTGTTAATGTTAGAGTTGCTTTGTCTGTGTTAATGTTAGGGTTGCTTTGTCTGTGTCGATGTTAGGGTTGCTTTGTCTGTGTTAATGTTAGAGTTGCTTTGTCTTTGTCAATGTTATGGTTGCTTTGTCTGTGTTAATGTTAGGGTTGCTTTGTCTGTGTTTATGTTAGGGTTGCTTTGTCTTTGTTAATGTTAGAGTTGCTTTGTCAGTGTTAATGTTAGGGTTGCTTTGTCTGTGTCGATGTTAGGGTTGCTTTGTCTGTGTTAATGTTAGGGAGGATTTGTCTGTGTCAATGTTAGGGTTGCTTTGTCTGTGTCGATGTTAGAGTTGCTTTGTCTGTGTTGATGTTAGAGTTGTTTTGTCTGTTATAATGTTAGAGTTGCTTTGTCTGTGTTAATGTTAGAGATGTTTTGTCTGTGTTAATGTTAGAGTTGCTTTGTCTGTGTTGATGTAAGAGTTGCTTTGTCTGTGTTGATGTTAGAGTTGCTTTGTCTGTGCTAATGTTAGAGTTGCTTTGTCTGTGTTAATGTTAGAGTTGTTTTGTCTGTTATAATGTTAGTTGTTTTGTCTGTTATGATGTTAGAGTTGCTTTGTCTGTGTTAATGTTAGAGTTGTTTTGTCTGTTATAATGTTAGTTGTTTTGTCTGTTATAATGTTAGAGTTGCTTTGTCTGTTATAATGTTAGTTGTTTTGTCTGTTATAATATTAGAGTTGTTTTGTCTGTTATAATGTTAGTTGTTTTGTCTGTTATAATATTAGAGTTGTTTTGTCTGTTATAATGTTAGTTGTTTTGTCTGTTATAATGTTAGAGTTGTTTTGTCTGTTATAATGTTAGTTGTTTTGTCTGTTATAATGTTAGAGTTGCTTTGTCTGTTATAATGTTAGTTGTTTTGTCTGTTATAATGTTAGAGTTGCTTTGTCTGTTATAATGTTAGTTGTTTTGTCTGTTATAATGTTAGAGTTGCTTTGTCTGTTATAATGTTAGTTGTTTTGTCTGTTATAATGTTAGTTGTTTTGTCTGTTATAATGTTAGAGTTGCTTTGTCGGTTATAATGTTAGTTGTTTTGTCTGTTATAATGTTAGAGTTGTTTTGTCTGTTATAATGTTAGTTGTTTTGTCTGTTATAATGTTAGAGTTGCTTTGTCTGTTATAATGTTAGTTGTTTTGTCTGTTATAATGTTAGAGTTGCTTTGTCTGTTATAATGTTAGTTGTTTTGTCTGTTATAATGTTAGAGTTGTTTTGTCTGTTATAATGTTAGTTGTTTTGTCTGTTATAATATTAGAGTTGTTTTGTCTGTTATAATGTTAGTTGTTTTGTCTGTTATAATATTAGAGTTGTTTTGTCTGTTATAATGTTAGTTGTTTTGTCTGTTATAATATTAGAGTTGTTTTGTCTGTTATAATGTTAGTTGTTTTGTCTGTTATAATATTAGAGTTGTTTTGTCTTTTATAATGTTAGAGATGTTTTGTCTGTGTTTATGTTAGAGTTGTTTTGTCTGTGTTAATGTTAGAGTTGATTTGTCTGTGTTAATGTTAGAGTTGTTTTGTCTGTTATCATGTTTGAGTTGTTTTGTCTGTTATAATGTTAGTTGCTTTGTCTGTTATCATGTTAGAGATGTTTTGTCTGTGTTTATGTTAGAGTTGTTTTGTCTGTTATCATGTTTGAGTTGCTTTGTCTGTGTTCATGTTAGAGATGTTTTGTCTGTGTTTATGCTAGAGTTGCTTTGTCTGTTATCATGTTTGAGTTGCTTTGTCTGTGTTAATGTTAGAGTTGTTTTGTCTGTTATCATGTTAGAGTTGCTTTGTCTGTGTTAATGTTAGAGATGTTTTGTCTGTGTTTATGTTAGAGATGTTTTGTCTGTGTTAATGTTAGAGTTGTTTTGTCTGTTAAAATGTCAGAGTTGTTTTGTCTGTGTTTATGTTAGAGTTGCTTTGTCTGTGTTCATGTTAGAGATGTTTTGTCTGTGTTTATGTTAGAGTTGTTTTGTCTGTTATAATGTTAGAGTTGCTTTGTCTGTGTTGATGTTAGAGTTGCTTTGTCTGTGCTAATGTTAGAGTTGCTTTGTCTGTGTTTATGTATGGGTTGCTTTGTCTGTGTTTATGTATGGGTTGCTTTGCCGGGGTTATGTATGGGTTGCTTGTCTGTGTTAATGTTAGGGTTGCTTTGTCTTTGTTAATATAATGGTTGCTTTGCGTGTTTATATATTCAGGTTGCTTTGTCTGTTTTAATGTTAAGGTTGCTTTGCCTGTGTTCATATTAGGGTTGCTTTGTCTGTGTTAATGTTAGGGTTGCTTTGCCTGTGTTTATATTATGGTTGTTTTGTCTTTGTTGATGCCAGGGTGGTTTTGTCTGTGCTAATTCTAGGGGACTGTTATGTCTATGTTGATGTTAGGATTGTTTTGTCTTTGTAATTGTTAAGATTGTTTTGTCTGTATTCATGTAAGGGTTGTTTTGTCTATGATGATGCTATGGTTTGTTTTGTCTTTTTTATTGTTATTGTTAGGGTTGTTTCGTCTATGCTTATGCTAGGGGATTGTGCTGTCTACGTTTATGTTAGGGTTGTTTTTTCTTTGTAATTGTTAGTGTTGTTTTGGTTATTCCTGTGTTGATATTAGGGTTGTTTTGTTTGGGTTAATACTGAGGTTTTTTTTCTGTAATGATGTAATGGTTGTTTTGTCTTCGTAACTGTTAGGGTTGTTTTGTGTGTGTTGATGTAAGGATTGTTTGTCTGTGATAATGTAAGGATCGTTTTTACTCTGTTGATATAATGGTTGTTTTGTTTGTGTTTATACTGTGTTTTTTCTTTCTGTAAGGATGTTAGCGGTGTTTTGTCTGTGTTGATGTTAGCGTTGTTTTGTCTGTGTTGATGGGAGGGTTGTTTTGTCAGTGTTGATGTGGGGGTTGTTTTGTCTGTAATGATGCTAGCAATGTTTTGTCTCTGTTGATGAGAGGATTATTTTTTCTTTGTTGATGGGAGGGTTGTTTTGTCTCTGTTGATGTGATGGTTGTTTTGTCTTTGTTGATGGGAGGGTTGTTTTGTCTGTGTTGATGTGAGGGTTGTTTTGTCTGTAATGGTGTTAGCGTTGTTTTGTCTCTGTTGATGTTAGCGTTGTTTTGTCTCTGTAGATGTTAGCGTTGTTTTGTCTGTGTTGATGTTAGCGTTGTTTTGTCTGTTGATGTGAGGGTTGTTTTGTCTGTAATGGTGTTAGCGTTGTTTTGTCTCCGTTGATGTTAGCGTTGTTTTGTCTCTGTTGATGTTAGCGTTGTTTTGTCTCTGTTGATGTGAGGGTTGTTTAGTCTGTATCAATTTGAAGATTGTTTTGTCTGTGTAAATGTGACGGTTGTGTTGTACGTGATGATGTCATAAATGTTTTGTATGTGAGGAATTAATTGTTGTTTTGTCTGTGTTCAAGTTAGGGTTGTTTTGTCTTTGTTGATGGGAGGGTTGTTTTGTCTGTGTTGATGTTAGCGTTGTTTTGCCTCTGTTGATATTTGCGTTGTTTTGTCTGTGTTGATGTTAGCGTTGTTTTGTCTGTGTTGATGGGAGGGTTGTTTTTTCAGTGTTGATGCAGGGGTTGTTTTGTCTGTAATGATGTTAGCAATGTTTTGTCTCTGTTGATGTTAGCGATGTGTTATCTCTGTTGATATAAGCGTTGTTTTGCCTCTGTTGATATTAGCGTTGTTTTGTCTGTGTTGATGTTAGCGTTGTTTTGTCTGTGTTGATGGGAGGGTTGTTTTGTCTCCGTTAATGTTAGTGTTGCTTTGTCTTTGTTAATGATACAGATGTTTTGTCTGTGTTGATGGGAGGGTTATTTGTCTGTGTTGAGGTTAGCGTTGTTTTGTCTGTGTTAATGTTAGCGTTGTTTTGTCTGTGTTGATGGGAGGGTTGTTTTGTCTCTGTTGATGTTAGCGTTGTTTTGTCTCCGTTGATGTTAGCGTGCTTTTGCCTCTGTTGATATTAGCGTTGTTTTGTCTGTGTTGATGTTAGCGTTGTTTTGTCTGGGTTGATGGGAGGGTTGTTTTGTCTCTGTTGATGTTAGCGTTGTTTTGTCTCCGTTGATGTTAGCGTGCTTTTGCCTCTGTTGATATTATCGTTGTTTTGTCTGTGTTGATGTTAGCGTTGTTTTGTCTGGGTTGATGGGAGGGTTGTTTTGTCTCTGTTGATGTTAGCGTTGTTTTGTCTCCGTTGATGTTAGCGTGCTTTTGCCTCTGTTGATATTATCGTTGTTTTGTCTGTGTTGATGTTAGCGTTGTTTTGTCTGGGTTGATGGGAGGGTTGTTTTGTCTCTGTTGATGTTAGCGTTGTTTTGTCTCCGTTGATGTTAGCGTGCTTTTGCCTCTGTTGATATTATCGTTGTTTTGTCTGTGTTGATGTTAGCGTTGTTTTGTCTGGGTTGATGTTAGCGGTGTTTTGTCTCTGTTGATGTTAGCGTTGTTTTGTCTCTGTTGATGTTAGCGTCGTATTGTCTCTGTTGATGTGAGGGTTGTTTTGTCTGTATCAATTTGAGGATTGTTTTGTCTGTGTAAATGTGACGGTTGTGTTGTACGTGATGATGTCATAAATGTTTTGTATGTGAGGAATTAATTGTTGTTTTGTCTGTGTTCAAGTTAGGGTTGTTTTGTCTTTGTTGATGGGAGGGTTGTTTTGTCTGTGTTGATGGGAGGGTTGTTTTGTCTGTTGATGTGGGGGTTGTTTCGTCTATAATGATGTTAGCGTTGTTTTGTCTCTGTTGATGTTAGCGTTGTTTTGTCTGTGTTGATGTAAGCGTTGTTTTGTCTGTGTTGATAGGAGGGTTGTTTTGTCTGTTGATGTGGGGGTTGTTTCGTTTATAATGATGTTAGCGTTGTTTTGTCTCTGTTGATGTTGGCGGTGTTTTGTCTGTGTCGATGTTAGCGTTGTTTTGTCTCTGTTGATGTGAGGGTTGTTTTGTCTGTATCAATTTGAGGATTGTTTTGTCTGTGTAAATGTGACGGTTGTGTTGTACGTGATGATGTCATAAATGTTTTGTACGTGAGGAATTAATTGTTGTTTTGTCTGTGTTCAAGTTCGGGTTTGTTTTGTCTTTGTTAATGTTAGTGTTGCGTTGTTCATGTTAGGTTAGAGTTGGTTTGGTTGTGTTAATGTTAGAGTTGCTTTGTCTGTGTTTATGTATGGGTTGCTTGTCTGTGTTAATGTAAGGGTTGCTTTGTCTGTGTTCATGTTACAGTAACTTCGTCTGTGTTAACGTTAGTGTTGCTTTGTCTGTGTTAAAGTTAAAGATGCGTTGTCTGTTAATACAAGGGTTGCTTCGTTTGTGTTCATATAAGGGTTGTTTTGTTTTTGTTTATGTTAGGGTTACTTTGACTGTGTTGATGTTAAGGTTGTTTTGTCTGTGTTAATGTTAGAGTTGTTTGTTCGTGTCCTGTAAGTGCAGCTTTATCTGTGTTAACGTAAGGGTTATTTTGTCTCTGTTGATGTGAGGGTTATTTTGTCTATGTAAATGTGATGGTTCTTTTGTTTGTGATGATGTAAGTGTTGGTTTGTCTGTTTTAAGGCGAGGGTTGCATTTTGTGTGTTTTTGTTTAAATTAGTTTGTCTGTGTTAATGTTAGGGTTGAATTGTCTATGATGATTTAAATTTTATTTTGTCTTTGTTTATGTTAGTGTTGCTTTGTCTGTGCTAATGTAAGTGTTGTTTTGTCTGTGTAACTATTAGAGTTGTTTTGTCTGTGTTAACGTTAGTGTTGCTTTGTCTGTGTAATTATTAGAGTTGTTTTGTCCGTAATAATGATATAATTGTTTTGTATGTGATGATGTAAGTGTTGATTTGACTGTGCCGATGTAACTGTTGTTTTGTCAGTGTTCAAGTTCGGGTTGTTTTTTCTTTGTTAATGTTAGTGTTGTTTTGTCTGTGTTCATGTTACAGTAACTTCGTCTGTGTTAATGTTAGTGTTGCTTTGTCTGTGTTAAAGTTAAAGTTGCGTTGTCTGTAAATACAAGGGTTGCTTCGTTTGTGTTCATATAAGGGTTGTTTTGTTTTTGTTTATGTCAGGGTTTCTTTGACTGTGTTGATGTTAAGGTTGTTTTGTCTGTGTTAATGTTAGAGTTGTTTGTTCGTGTCCTGTAAGTGCAGCTTTATCTGTGTTAACGTAAGGGTTATTTTGTCTCTGTTGATGTGAGGGTTGTTTTGTCTATGTAAATGTGATGGTTCTTTTGTTTGTGATGATGTAAGTGTTGGTTTGTCTGTTTTAAGGCGAGGGTTGCTTTTTGTGTGTTTTTGTTTGAATTAGTTTGTTAATGTTAGGGTTGAATTGTCTATGATGATGCAAGTTTTTTTTGTCTTTGTTTATGTTAGTGTTGCTTTGTCTGTGCTAATGTAAGTGTTGTTTTGTCTGTGTAACTATGAGAGTTGTTTTGCCTGTGTTAACGTTAGTGTTGCTTTGTCTGTGTAATTATTAGAGTTGTTTTGTCCGTAATGAAGATATACTTGTTTTGTCTGTGATGATGTAAGTGCTGTTTTGACTGTGCCGATGTAACTGTTGTTTTGTCAGTGTTCAAGTTCGGGTTGTTTATTCTTTGTTAGTGTTAATGTTGCTTTGTATGTGATGATTTACACTATGTAAGTGTTGTTAAGTCTGTGTTCATGTTACAGTAACTTTGTCTTTGTTAATGTTAGTGTTGCTTTGTCCGTGTTTACGTTAGTGTTGCTTTGTTGTCTTGATGTTGAGTTGCTTTGTCGGTGTTAATTTTAGAGTGGCTTTGTTTGTGTTAATGTTAGAGTTGCTTTGTCTGTGTCGATGTTAGAGTTGCTTTGTCTGTGTTTATGCTAGGATTGCTTTGTCTGTGTCAATGTTAGAGTTGATTTGTCTGTGTTAATGTTAGTGTTGCTTTGTCTGTGTTAATGTAAGTGTTGCTTTGTCTGTGTAAATGTTAGAGTTGCTTTGTCTTTGTTAATGTTAGAGATGTTTTGTCTGTGTTAATGTTAGTGTTGCTTTGTCTGTGTTAATGTTAGAGTTGCTTTGTTCGTGCAAATGTAAGTGTTGCTTTGTCTTTGTCGATGTTAGAGTTGCTTTGTCTGTGTCGATGTTAGAGTTGCTTTGTCTGTGTCGATGTTGGTGTTGCTTTGTCTTTGTTAATGTTAGTGTTGCTTTGTCTGTGTTAATGTTAGTGTTGCTTTGTCTGTGTTAATGTTGGAGTTGCTTTGTTCGTGTAAATGTAAGTGTTGCTTTGTCTTTGTCGATGTTAGATTTGCTTTGTCTGTGTCGATGTTAGAGTTGCTTTGTCTGTGTCGATGTTCGTGTTGCTTTGTCTTTGTTAATGTTAGTGTTGCTTTGTCTTTGTTAATGTAATGTTAGAGTTGCTTTGTCCGTGTTAATGTTAGATTTGCTTTGTCTGTGTTAATGTTAGAGTTGCTTTGTCCGTGTTAATGTTAGTGTTGCTTTGTCTGTGTTAATGTTAGAGTTGCTTTGTTCGTGTAAATGTAAGTGTTGCTTTGTCTTTGTCGATGTTAGATTTGCTTTGTCTGTGTCGATGTTAGAGTTGCTTTGTCTGTGTCGATGTTAGAGTTGCTTTGTCTGTGTCGATGTTGATGTTGCTTTGTCTGTGTTAATGTAAGGATTGCTTTGTCCGTGTTAATGTTAGGGTTGCTTTGTCTGTGTTAATGTTAGGGTAGTTTTGTCAGTGTTAATGTTAGAGTTGCTTTGTCCGTGTTAATGTTAGAGTTGCTTTGTCTGTGTTAATGTTAGAGTTGCTTTGTCCGTGTTAATGTTAGTGTTGCTTTGTCTGTGTTAATGTTAGAGTTGCTTTGTCCGTGTTAATGTTAGTGTTGCTTTGTCTGTGTTAATGTTAGAGTTGCTTTGTCCGTGTTAATGTTAGTGTTGCTTTGTCTGTGTTAATGTTAGAGTTGCTTTGTCCGTGTTAATGTTAGTGTTGCTTTGTCTGTGTTAATGTTAGAGTTGCTTTGTCCGTGTTAATGTTAGTGTTGCTTTGTCTGTGTTAATGTTAGAGTTGCTTTGTCCGTGTTAATGTTAGTGTTGCTTTGTCTGTGTTAATGTTAGAGTTGCTTTGTCCGTGTTAATGTTAGTGTTGCTTTGTCTGTGTTAATGTTAGAGTTGCTTTGTCCGTGTTAATGTTAGTGTTGCTTTGTCTGTGTTAATGTTAGAGTTGCTTTGTCCGTGTTAATGTTAGTGTTGCTTTGTCTGTGTTAATGTTAGAGTTGCTTTGTCCGTGTTAATGTTAGTGTTGCTTTGTCTGTGTTAATGTTAGAGTTGCTTTGTCCGTGTTAATGTTAGTGTTGCTTTGTCTGTGTTAATGTTAGAGTTGCTTTGTCCGTGTTAATGTTAGAGTTGCTTTGTCTGTGTTAATGTTAGAGTTGCTTTGTCCGTGTTAATGTTAGTGTTGCTTTGTCTGTGTCGATGTTAGTGTTGCTTTGTCTGTGTTAATGTTAGAGTTGCTTTGTCCGTGTTAATGTTAGAGTTGCTTTGTCTGTGTTAATGTTAGAGTTGCTTTGTCCGTGTTAATGTTAGGGTTGCTTTGTCTGTGTTAATGTTAGGGTTGTTTTGTCAGTGTTAATGTTAGAGTTGCTTTGTCTTTGTTAATATTAGAGAGGCTTTGTCTGTGTCAATGTTAGGGTTGCTTTGTCTGTGTTAATGTTAGGGTTGCGTTGTCTGTGTTAATGTTAGAGTTGATTTGTCTGTGTTAATGTTACGATGGCTTTGTCTTTGTTAATGTTAGTGTTGCTTTGTCTGTGTTAATGTTAGAGTTGCTTTGTCCGTGTTTATGTTAGGGTTGCTTTGTCTGTGTTAATGTAAGGGTTGTTTTGTCAGTGTTAATGTTAGAGTTGCTTTGTCTTTGTTAATGTAAGGATTGCTTTGTCCGTGTTCATGTTAGTGTTGCTTTGTCTGTGTTAATGTTAGGGTTGCTTTGTCTGTGTTAATGTTAGGGTTGCGTTGTCTGTATAAATGTTAGAGTTGCTTTGTCTGTGTTAATGTTACGATGGCTTTGTCTTTGTTAATGTTAGTGTTGCTTTGTCTTTGTTAATGTTAGTGTTGCTTTGTCTGTGTTAATGTTAGTGCTGCTTTGTCTGTGTCGATGTTAGAGTTGCTTTGTCTGTGTCGATGTTGGTGTTGCTTTGTCTGTGTTAATGTAAGGATTGCTTTGTCCGTGTTAATGTTAGGGTTGCTTTGTCTGTGTTAATGTTAGGATTGTTTTGTCAGTGTTAATGTTAGAGTTGCTTTGTCTTTGTTAATATAAGAGAGGCTTTGTCCGTGTCAATGTTAGGGTTGCTTTGTCTGTGTTAATGTTAGGGTTGCGTTGTCTGTGTTAATGTAAGAGTTGCTTTGTCCGTGTTTATGTTAGGGTTGCTTTGTCTGTGTTAATTTTAGGGTTGTTTTGTCAGTGTTAATGTTAGAGTTGCTTTGTCTTTGCTAATATTATAGAGGCTTTGTATGTGTCAATGTTAGGGTTGCTTTGTCTGTGTTAATGTTAGGGTTGCGTTGTCTGTGTTAATGTTAGAGTTGCTTTGTCTGTGTTAATGTTACGATGGCTTTGTCTTTGTTAATGTTAGTGTTGCTTTGTCTTTGTTAATGTTAGTGTTTATTTGTCTGTGTTAATGCTAGTGTTGCTTTGTCTTAGTTGCTTTGTCCGTGTTAATGTAAGGATTGATTTGTCTGTGATTATGTTATGATTGGTTTGTCTGTGTTTATGTTAGGATTGGTTTGTCTTTGTTTATGTTAGGATTGGTTTGTCTGTGTTTATGTTAGGATTGGTTTGTGTGTGTTTATGTAAGGATTGGTTTGTCCGTGTTAATGTAAGGATTGGTTTGTCTGTGTTTATGTTAGGATTGGTTTGTCTGTGTTCATGTTAGGATTGGATGTCTGTGTTTATGTAAGGATTGATTTGTCTGTGTTTATGTTAGGATTGGTTTGTATGTGTTTATGTAAGGATTGGTTTGTCTGTGTTCATGTTAGGATTGTTTTACCTGTGTTCATGTTAGGATTGTTTTCCTGTGTTCATGTTTTGTACACAGACATAACATGAATGCCTGGATATTAATATCTTAACATCCGAAGGGACGTTTGGTTCGTTTGTAAAACAGTTTATACAACGATGTTATAATTTTGTATGTTTTGTTCAAGCTCAGTGATGATTTCAGAATAATGTTTACTGTTGTTTTCAAGCAATATGTTTTTAATGCAGCTAGTGTTGTTTTTGATCCCCAAAGATAAATATGATGATGGCAGGGTATGTGTTTTGTAAGTTGGAGCAATCCCTAAGATGACACAATGTTTAAGTGGTAGGCTATTGTTTATTTTTGTCAATAAAGCAATCTATGTGTTGACGCTACGTTTTTTGTTCGATTTTGTTAATAAGGCAATATCTGTGACGACGCTAGGTCTATGTATATTTTGTGAATAAAGCAATCTCTGTGACGACGCAAGGTCTATATGTGTTTTGTGAATAAGGCAATCTCTATGACGACGCTAGGTCTATGTATATTTCGTGAATAAAGCAATCTCTGTGACGACGCTAGGTCTATATGTGTTTTGTGAATAAGGCAATCTCTATGACGACGCTAGGTCTATGTGTGTTTTGTCGATAGAGCAATCTTTGTAATGACACAATGTTTATGTTTGTTTCGTCAATAAAGCAATCTTTGTGATGACGCTAGGATTATGTGAGTTTTTGTCAAGAAAATTAAACATCCCTGTGATGACGCTAGCTTTGTTCGTTTTTGTCAAGAACACAATCTCTTTCAGTTAAACAATATCTGTGATGACGCAAGGTTCATGTGTGATTTTGTCAATATAACAATCTCTGTGATGACGTTAGGTTCATGTGTGATTTTGTCAATATAACAATCTCTGTGATGACGTTAGGTTTATGTGTGTTTTTGTCAGTTGAACAATATCTGTGATGGCGCTAGGTGTGTGCTTGTTTTTGTCAATAAAGCAATATGACGCTGGGCGTATGTTCGTTTTTGTCAACAAAACAATCTCTGAGTCTGTGATGGTGCTAGATGTATGTTTGTTTCCTTAGTTAAACAATCTCTGTGATGGCTCTAGGTTTATGTTTGTTTCTGTCAATAAAACAATCACTGTAACGACGCCAGGTTTATGTGTGTTTTGTTTATAAAGCAATATCTGTGATGACGCCAGCTTTATGGGGTTTTCTGTATATAGAAATATCTCTGTGGTGTTTTGATAGTGATTGTTTTCCATTGTTGATTGTGGAAAGATTGTAACTACTCGGACAGTTTATCTGTAAATCCATGTTTGCAATGATACGATGAAGTATGTTTTGTTTCACTAAAACTATGATTATTTTTTTTTTACTAAAACTATGATTATGTTTCTGTGATGACGTTAGGTTCAAGTGTTTATTTGTCAATAAAACAATATCTGTGATGATTCTAGCTAAATGTGTTTTGTTTTGTCAATAAAACACTATCTGTGATGATGTTAAGTTTATGTTTGTTTTTGTTAATATAAAAATCTTTGTGATGATGCCAGGTGTATGCGTGTTTTTGTCAATAAAGCAATATCTTTGATGATGCTAGGTGTATGTGTGTTTTGTCAATAAAGCAATATCTTTGATGATGCTAGATTTACGTGTGGTTTTGTCAATAAAATAATCTCGGCGATGACGCCAGGTTTATGTTTGTTATTTTGTCAATAAAACAATCCTTGCGATGACGCCAGGTTTATATGTGTTTTTTGTCAATAAAGCAATACCTGTGATGAAGCTAGATGTGTGTGTGATTTGTCAATAAAGCAATGTCTGTAATGACGCCAGGTTTATGCTTGTGTGATTTGTCAATAAAGCAATGCCTGTGATTACGTCAGGTGTTTGCTTGTTTTTGTCAATAAAGTAATACCTGTGATGATGCTAGATGTGTGTGTGATTTGTCAATAAAGCAATGTCTGTAATGACGCCAGGTTTATGCTTGTGTGATTTGTCAATAAAGCAATGCCTGTGATTACGTCAGGGTTTTGCTTATTTTTGTAAATAAAACAATATCTGTGATGATGCTCGGTTTACGTGTGTTTTTGTCAATAAAACAATATATGTGATGACGCTAAGTTTATTTCCCATTTTAAAATATTGAATGATTGTAAGTATCGCGTCAGTTTGTCTATAAAGCCATGTTTGCAATGATGCGAGGATATATGTTTTACTCCACTAAAACTATGATTATATTTCTGTGATGCCGCTAGGTTTATGCTTGTTTCTGTCAATAAAACAATATATGTGACGATGCTAAGTAATTTTTTTTTGTTTTTTGTCAAAGTATCATTCTCTGTGATGATGCTAGGTTTATGTGGGGTTTTTAATAATATTACAGTCTCTGTAATAATGCTATATTTGTATGTTTTTTTTACACAATATCTGTGATGACGCTAGGTATATGTTTGTATCAAGATAACAATCTTGGTGATGACTCTGGGTTTATGTTTGCTTGTGTGAATTACACAATATCTGTGATGACGCCAGGTTTATGTGTGTTTTGTCAATAATGCAATATCTGTGAAGACGCAAGGTTTATGTGTGTTTTGTCAATAAAGCAATATATGTGATGACGCAAGGTTTATGCTTGTTTTTGTCAATAAAGCAATGTCTGCGATGACGCAAGGTATATGTGTGTTTTGTCAATAATGCAATATCTGTGAAGACGCAAGGTTTATGTGTGTTTTGTCAATAAAGCAATATATGTGATGACGCAAGGTTTATGCTTGTTTTTGTCAATAAAGCAACGTCTGTGATGACACCAGGTTTATGTGTGTTTTGTCAATAAAGAAATATATGTGATGACGCAAGGTTTATGCCTGTTTTTGTCAATAAAGCAACGTCTGTGATGACGCCAGGTTTATGTGTGTTTTGTCAATAAAGCAATATATGTGATGACGCAAGGTTTATGCTTGTTTTTGTCAATAAAGCAACGTCTGTGATGACGCCAGGTTTATGTGTGTTTTGTCAATAAAGCAATACCTGTGACGACGCAAGGTCTATATGTATTTTGTGAATAAAGCAATCTCTGTGACGACGCTAGGTCTATATGTGTATTGTCGGTAGAGCAATCTATGTAATGACACAATGTTTATGTTTGTTTCGTCAATAAAGCAATATCTGTGATGATGCTAGGTTTATGTTCGTTTTTGTCAATTTAACAATCCCTGCGATGACGCTAGGCTTATGGGGTTTTCTGTACATAGAAATATCTCTGTGGTGTTTTGAGAATGATTGTTTTCCCTTTTTGATTGTAGAAAGGTTGTTGTTAGGGTCAGTTTTCACTGTAAATCAATGTTTGCAAAGATGCGAGGATGTAAGTTTTGTTTCACTAAATGTTTTTACTAAAACTGATAATTTTTGTTGTTCTTTTTAAAGCATTCTTGGTGATACGAGGTATTGCTTGATCTGTGTATAATCATCTGTGATGAAACTTAGATTATTTCTGTGTTGTCTACAAATATATTTTAGTAATAAAGCTTGAATTAGATTTGATTCTGTGATGTATTATGTTTTGATTTTCAAGCAATCCCTAGGATGACTTGATGTACTTAAGTAATATCGCTGACCATTTTAAGTTCATGTTGGCTTTCCGGAATGTGTCGATATGAAGGTTGCGTTAGTTCTACTTTTGAGGTGTGTTTGCGATGTTTTTTGGTTAATGTATATGGCTCTGATGCATTGTTTGGAGAATAAAGTGAACAACAATTTTCATTGATGCTAGGATGTAATGCTATTTTTGAAAAAGGACTGCAGTCTATGTTATGATGCTAGGATGTAATGCTATTTTTGAAAAAGGACTGCAGTCTATGTTATGATGCTAGGATGCTGTGTGGTTTCTCGACGAAACCATTTCAAAATAATGCCGTGGTGAATCTATATTATAGAGACAGAGGCGTGCTGATGTTGGCTTTTAACCAAAATTTGGGATACTGCTGGGTTTTGTCTTTTATCATTAAAATAATATCTTAAATGATGTTACGATACTTTTTCTCCTATCTAACAATATTTTCGATGATGGTGACAGTGTTTTGCTTTGTTTTCCTTTGGCAAAGCAAATTTTCCGATGTAAGGATTATGTTTGTATTATATGTAAAACAATCTTAATCTTTATGTTCGGATTTTGTATTGTTCTATGAAGAAATATTCTATGGTGATGCAATGTCTATAATGAGCTAACGATCCTATTTATTTTATCTGTAAAATAGTATCTTTCGTGTCGTTGGATCTATGTTTGCTTTATGTTTGACGTTCTATCTATGCTGATGCCAAGATTGTTTAAATTGTGTCTCTGATGCCACCTTTTCAATCAAGCAATATATGTTATGACGTTAGCTTTATGTATGTTTTTGTCAATAAAACCATATCTATGATGACGCCAGGCAAATGTGTGTGTTATGTCAATAGTTCAATCTCTGTGATTATGCTAGGTTTATGTATGTGTGTTTTTGTCAATATATCAATCTCTGTGATGATATTGTTGGATCTATGTTTGCGTTATGTTAGACGCCAGGATTAATTTGGTTAGCTCTGGTGCCACCTTTTCAATAATGATAGAATAATGTTTGATTTGTGTAAATCACGATTTCTACGTCTCTTGTAATGCTAAGCCCATATATGTATTTTGTCTATAACATACTGTACATGTGTATGGTAGTGATGTGGTTATGTATGCAACGGTATTTCTTAATTTGGTGATGATGATAATGTTTTGATTAATATGTGATGATTCAAGAAGAATATTTGTTAAATTGTTAAATAATATCTATTATATTATGTTAAGATTATGTTTGTTGTGTATATAACAATTGTTTTGCGAGACTTATGTTTGTATATCTGTAAAGCAATACTTTCTAAGATGCTAGGACTATGTTTGGATGATGCTGTGATCATGTTTGAATAATGAGAGACGTTAACTATGTCGTTATGGTTCTTAAAATCATTATAAATGCATGTTTATGTTTATTCAATGTGCAACCCGTGTTTCAAGGTTTTCTTATTCACGTGATAAGAATAATATTGCAGAGTTAAGCTATTGTTTTCTCTAGAAATACAAACAGCATGCTGATCTGTTTGTGTCAGGTGTAGTGCTTTGTCTGTTTGTTGTGTAACGAACCTTTTCTTCTTTTTCTACAGATTGGAGGATAGAAAGATGATTGTACTTTTTGTGACAACAATTGTACAACATTGTAAGATAAAATCTAATCAGAAGAATACGTCGGAGAAACATCGATTTGACTTGTGTTACTCTGAGCGTAACATTACTTTAGATAGGATCGACATTATTCTAGAAGATTGAAAAGTATATGAGTTTGATAGTCTATAAACCTCGTGAATGACGCTTGACGTTCCATGAATGTTTTGATGTCTTATCAAACGTTTCGTATGACTTACAATGCTGTAAGTATCACCGTGAAAGGACCGTATCCTGGCCGGTCACCGATGTCCAAATGCTCCGTGGCACCAAAACCTGGCCATTTTACGATTGTTCAGGAATGTACATTACTCAGGCTTCGTCACACCTCAGCTGTGTGTAGCCCGCCTTTACCACGCGATCACGATGCAGCTTTCGCCACCAGAGGCAGAAACCGATTACCATGACCGAGAGGAGAATCAATGACGTCATTGCCATGCCCAGTAGCATGTTGGCATCATAGGCATACTCCCAGGCATCCTCCTCCTCCTCTTGCTGAAAATAATTCAAACTGCCAACTTTAATTGATGTCAATGGCATGTCGATAATTTAGTAATATGCAAACAAGATGATACAACTCTAATACAGCAGAGACTAATGTTATCATAAATATCAAACAATATATACAACTTATCAAAATGTAAGTAAATAAAAGAAAGAGTTAATTGACAAAAATACATTTTAAAAAGTTTTCACTTCATGAGTTTTTCGGGTGCATAGTAACAGTCAGTTGTGGAAAATAATCATCTTGAAGATGTGAGGTCAAGAAAATTGGAACATGTATTAATCGTCTTGACCCGCATCTTCAAGGTGATTTTTTTTGATGATAGTTGTAGCCTTCGTTTACAAGCTATCCAAGGGGATATGCGGATTGCTCTGAATATTTAACTATTTCCTTTGTCTGCATTGACGTTATTACTTCTAAGCATATTTATATACATGTACCACGCCATTAACACAAATCGGTATTCAGGTAAATACATATAGGAACCGCGACATTGAAACAAAAGGAAAGAAATCACCAGCCACAAATGACACCACAGGAGAATGTGGGGGGATGGTCCTGCGTCCAATGTGGCTCTCGACAAGATATCTCCCGTCAAATTATTGGAAGTGTGCAGGTCACCAAAGACCTAAGCCTTCTATCAGGGTATGTGTTTATCTGTAATCATTGTGGCTTCCTTGTTACTATCCAAGTTCAATCTTTGTGAACGTGACATTACTAGGATTTGTCATAAGTGTATATGGCGAGTATCATACATGAAGAAGAAAACGCAAATCCTTCCGAATTTCAAGATCGTGTTCTCCTTGAACGTTTTCGAACATGTCCGTGTAAATAACTTTAGTACAATAATAGTAGCTGGTATCAGACTGGTACTTCTAAGAAAGGGAAGATTAAATAATAAATGCCCTCACGTTTGTAAAGTCAATAATATCAATAATATCAAGTTCTTTCTTTCGATACCTGCTTCCATCAGTAATTGTGTTTTTTCTCTAGTAGTTTGAAACATTGTGTTCATTTTACCATCACTTACAGTAATTGTGCTGTTTCTCTACTACATACAGTAATTGTTATTTGTGTACTTTTTCATAGTAATTATGTTTGTTTTTCTACTTCATAACTGATTGCGTTCAATTCTTCAATAATTATAAAATCATTCTGAAACACTGACTAAAAGGTGATGTGTTCAAAAGATAAAAACGACAGATCGGTATACCCAATAATAACGTTCTAAGGACACTGATAGCTGGTGACCCACCATTCACACTGATACTACGTACCGTGTTCTCTAAGGCTGCACCATTCTCCTCGGGATTAAAGGGTTCGACTCCGATCAGGTGTCCGGGGTCAGTCCACGCTCCTGTTGATGCCGAGCTCATGGAAGATGACGAAATGCTTGAAGACTTCGTACCGGTCGAGTTCCTGAACTTTGTGTCGTCATCGCATACGTCACTCCGATAACCACACTTAGAAATTGTATCCGATATTGTCGATATATCGGGAATAAACCACTTCCAGGGCTCAAAACTGAAAGGTAAGGTCCTTATATAACAGCAACAATTAAACTTACTTCTTTGTACATTATTTTCATGATTTATTTTCTTGTGTACTTATGGCATTTTTTGACAAATTATTTTCATAGTTTATGAAAGATATATATTTGTTGAATATTAAATTCAAAGTTGAGAAATGACAAAATTGAGATCATATATTAACAAATTCCGATTCGAATTCGGTATAGATATCTACTTACCTGGTTAAAACCGAGGTACTCTGCGGACACTTGTGTTCAAGGCAAAGGAATGTACGTGTAATCTGCAAAGAACAATGAACATCATTAGTCAATTTCAGGTTATATGTTTTTCTCTCATGATTATTTTGTTTTTAGATCGAATTCAGGTCAGGTTCATTGGAGTAATTTTTTCAACTTCATAATAATCTCATTACAGAATATATCTTACCTGTGTTTCCGGTGATTTACAGTTGTTCTCAAAAGTATCATCATACTGCAAAGTCAAATAATTTTACTTATGAACACATGTTGGTCAGGATCGATAACTATTGGTCTCCTCATGTATAATACAGATGTCTGTAAATAGTTAATGTGTGTGTGTTATCTTTCAGATGGAATATATTAATAAAAACTGCATTCAAATCACTCATGTACACTCATCATTATAACTTCTTACATTATAGAGTTGATGCTTATGTGTTATTGCTTAGAAGATAAATAGTTTACTTCTTTTTGATTTTGATCTCTTAAGATGTCGACAACGGTCACGTGTAGGGCGGCAAGCACGTGCTCTATGCACTCCGGGGTTGTGGTAACTTCGTGTTTGAGTTGACAGAGGAGGTTGATCGATTGAAGTGTCAGTTGCATTCTCTACAAGAAAGGGAAATAAAAGATATGCAAACGTCAGATAAACCAATATTTGACTGGACTGGGTATTTAGCAAAATAAAGATAATCAACATATGTACCTTAAGGTCATTGGAGTGTATTGATAAACGGAAACAGGAAGTACATCCCTAGTTGAATATCCAATGTTGGGAGACGGCATCACAATTTCCGCAAATTCTAATGTTTGATATTAAATTGATGAATATTGTATGTTTATTATTGACAGAACAGTGTGTTCTCTCAATATTAAAGTATTTCAAAGCAATCCAGGCATTAACTCAGGTGGGTTTTTTATCAATGAGTCACATGTGTCCATTTTTCTGTACTTCAGGAAACCGGCTACCTATTTCACTACTGTGAAGTTTTTCAAGAACGATTACTCTTACCTGCAATTACTATGTGTATATGGTTTTATTATAAAATGTCAATTTTTATATCGTGTATAGAGAATTAATTTTACACCATTTCAGCATTTATTAAATTGACATACATTAATGCAATACTAATATATGTTAGTATCATTTTTATTGACATCATTTTGTAAAAATATTGTCTTTCATTTTTTTTTCAAAATTCACTCCTTTTTACATAAATTTCCATTTAAAATCCTTAAAGTTCTGACAACCTTTATTTTTTTTTGTGGCAGAAAATTTTCTTTACTTTAAAGAAATATAACTACAAAATTTGAAGAAATTCTACTGAGAAATGGTGACACAATCCTATTACCTTAATCTATATTTGAATTGGAGAAGGGAAATCAACATCACTTAAGTCTAGTTACCAACGTCTCCTCTAGTCGGTCGATATCCTATGTAATAATAGCCCGGTACAAATCCCCTTTGTTCACCGTGTGACATCTGGTTGTCATGATGATCGTGTTTTGTTGATTTCTACCCCAGTGTGTTAAATAAAATGTTTTTAAAAGATGACATGTAAGATTATTGTTTGTGCCTAACAGGAAGCGAAAGGTTTTTGCAGCGCCAAGAGTATTTAATATCATAATCATGTAATATGTGTATGCCAATTTTGAATGATTCTTGCGCAAAAAACACTAGCTATACCATGTGTTCTCTATCTGTAGGTTTTATACGTAATATTCCTTGATATTTTCCGAACTTGAACCCACATCAAGTGGTTAACAGGTACTTTGTAATAATATTATCTTTTCAAATTATTACCACACTTATTTGTATCATATACAGTATTTCAAAGGTATCCATCTTTCCTTTTATTGTTACACCCTGAAATATGTAACATTATGCACTGTTTTTGTGAGTTTCCTGCATTTAACCATGATTAATTTAAGATGAAACCCTCCATACATTATGCTAAATCTGATTGATTATTACGATGTTAATGAAATTTGACATCTAGGCTGGCTTGAGCAGTATTAGGAATGTGTTAAACATTTGTCCTCTATACTCTACTGCTAGGGTAATATCTATACTCTACTGCTAGTGTAATATATATACTCTACTGCTAGGGTAATATCTATACTCTACTGCTAGGGTAATATCTATACTCTACTGCTAGAGTAATATCTATACTCAACTGCTAGGGTAATATCTATACTCTACTGCTAGGGTATATCCATACTCTACTGCTAGGGTAATATCTATACTCTACTGCTAGGGTAATATCTATACTCTACTGCTAGGGTTATATCTATACTCTACTGCTAGGGTAATATCTATACTCTACTGATAGGGTAATATCTATACTCTACTGCTAGGCTAATATTTATACTCTACTGATAGGGTAATATCTATACTCTCCTGCTAGGGTAATATCTATGCTCTACTGCTATGGTAATATCTATACTCTACGGATAGGGTAATATCTATACTCTTCTGCTAGGGTAATATCTATGCTCTACTGCTATGGTAATATCTATACTCTACTGCTGGGGTAATATCTATACTCTACTCCTAGGGTAATATCTATACTCTCCTGCTAGGGTAATATCTATGCTCTACTGCTAGGGTAATATTTATACTCTACTGCTAGGGTAATATCTATACTCTATACTCTATACTCTATACTCCGGGACTATTGGTCAAGTGTTCTTATTGACAAAATTAACTTGTCCTGTGAATAGTATCAGGTAAACTGCCCAGTTTAATCAAATATGATTGGTTTGTGGGGAAAACACTATCATATTAAACACCTTTGAGAACCGAAATATTGACCAATCATGTTTCTGATTTGAATCATTTAGTGTAACAATTAGTGACTTGATCATTAATTTGCATTCTTTATATTGCATCACTTAAGTACACACACCGGCCGGTCCTTATGATCAACGGTTTATATCAGGATTTCCTATGAAAACAATAGGATATCGAAGCGGTAAAAAACGTACTTCGTCCTCAAAATCGTCGAAACTAGGACAGATGTGGACGGACAGATTTAACACGAAAACCGTTGAAATATGACCAGGTGTTCTGGAAATTTGAACGTTTCTGTGTCTTCGACGATACTCGACAAACATCTTATTACTGTCACGTCCTCACAAGCGAGACCGAGGCTCGAATTCATAAAACGTTCTCACGCTCTAGAACTCATTTCAACGTCGATGATTTCAATGTTTAGACTTAACTATTTGACCCTGTTTTAAGTAAATCAAGTTATAAGAAATTTGATTGAGCAAAAAATCCATGCTTGAACTGTTTCATGAGTTATGGCCTGTGTCATTGCCAACGAAACCACAAAGCACATTAGTGAACATAATCTAAATAAGGGTTACTTCGTATCGACATTGAGTTCGGTTTGTCCTTGTGTAAAGACATCCTCGATATTACTTTCGCTCTCTACACCCCTGGAATATGTCATAGCAAAAATGAAGGCACGCGGCTAGCTATTTGATTGGTGTCAGGTAAAAAATACCTGACCAACCACTAGGCTGATACTTTTCTTTTGAAGATTACAAAGGAGCCACACACGCCTTCAAAGCCTGTCATTTTTACCGTTACGCGACCGCGAGATTCTTTTGATGTACACCAAAGGAACAAACTAGTCTTCTCGTCTCATCCACAAGGTGCTGCACACTGAGACTTCGATTTTGCTATGACATATTCCATGGGTACAGCGAGCGAACGTGAGCGTAACCCCCGGGGTAGTGATAATACGTAAATCAAATATGATGTTTGCACGTAAAAATACTTACTTTGTATGTCTCGCATTCTGTATAGTTGCTTAAGAAACTATGAAGGCAGGTTAGTGAATCAATCTCGCAAACAGCGTTGAATAAATCAGAATTGCGGACCATCTCCGCCCTCTCCATCATCAGAGCGTCCCAGAAATCCAGTTTATCATAGAGACACCAGTGACCACTCGTACAACTAAACAAAAGTGCACGGATGACGTCATCTGAAAACATGATGTAGTACACATCCCAGAAATTTTCACCAACCAATGCTTCCGGTACAGAACACACAGTATCCAGAGCTTGATCGGATCGACAGCGCGGGTCTTCAGTAGTTGTCGTCAATGGTGTTGTTGAAAAAGGTGTCGACGAGGACGACGATGTTGTAGTGGAATTTCTCCTACGTTTAGTTGTAGTTGATGACGACAGAGTGAATGGTGACGTAGTTTGCGGCGTCGTTTGAGATGTTGTACTGTTACTAGGGGTTTGCGCAGGCGTGGTGATGTTCGTTACGTTGCTTGTTGTTGAGATGTCATTATCAATACTGTCCAGTAAATTCTGAAACAACCCTTGTAAACTCCAATCACGCCTCTCTCGTCTGTACTTCGCTAATGATTTTGACGACTTTGATGACGAAATGGTCACACAAATAATAAGAGATAAACCTAAAACGTGTAGAAATAATGTCGACATGTTGGTTCATATGATTTCCGGTACCTTTTTATAATCGCTATAAACCTGAAAACAAACCTTTACCTGTTTACAGTTAGGTTGAAATTATGTATATCTGTATAACCAACTTTGCCTCTGTAAGACATGACAGTCAGATCCAACCATTACTCGTGTGTGTGGCAGGCTTCACGTCCCAGGTAGAGAACGCTGGCTGGATCAGTTTCTTTATGTTAGCATGTTAAACACACCAGGCACATCGTGTACGACAGCCCAGTACGACCATAGGCCTAACGTGGAGAAATGACAAGGAACGGAAGGCAACTCAGCATCTTTAGGGATTGATACCAACAATCACAGAGCTGTGATCTATAACTGGTTTGAATGAAAAAGGTAAATTAACTGCATATCCGAGGACTACACGAACTTATTGTTTTGCTTTTATTGTGTGTGGTTCGAAATAATGATTAAATGTTTGTACAGTTAAAAAATCCAATTGTCTGTTTTGTAATCTAGGGTAGTGGGTGCCGATTCGAATATAAGAAATGGTATGTTAAAGTATGTTTCTAGCATATCAATTACATTTAAGATTCATTTAGGAAATTCTGGGGGAAGAAAAGATAAAATACGAAAACAAGTAAATATTGAATAAATAAAACCCTAAAATACTGCTATCAAAAGCCAATAGATAGCGCCCCAGAGATTCTTAATAAAAAAAAGTTCTTTTATGTTGTAAAACTTTGAACACGCATATTTAACAATCCAGCCACGTGCTATCCCCCAGACCTCCATAACATCGGTAAGCTGGATTTGTAATCCAGTGTAAGGTATTGACGATATGATTGATTAGTTCTCTGGATTCTAAAGGAAAATAACTTGAACAGATATTTGCGATGTGTTTGATTCGGTAACAGCCGTTACTAATGTCGATAGACTTTCCGTGTATATAGAAAAACTGGACAACATAGCTACAGAGGGTTATTAAATATAAAACAAAGATACCGGGTTTATTATATGTACTAAACATTTGAACAGGAGTTTATTATTTATTGGTTTATCAAATATATGAAACGCAGGGATACTGGATTTATCATATAAACAAAGATACTGTGTTTATTATATCTACTAAACATGTGTACGGGGGTTTATTATTTATATGAAACGCAGGAATACTGAGATAGATTATCATGATAATAAGTCACTCGTTCTTGAATCTCAATTTAACTTGTATTGTATAAAGCATAACATTGTAATTAAAATCAATTTTATTTAAGACATGACATTGACAATTATTTTAGTATGACATCACAAGCCAAACCTAGTCCGGTCATACTTTCGACATGGACAGGAAGAGTATATATCATAATGCTGAGATAACGACTACAGGATACCTACAAGTCTTCAATGCCATTATTGATGTGGTTTAGATTGCCCATGAAATCGGAACAATGGCGAAGACGACATCTGTGCGGAATAGATCGGCAACAGCAGGTAGTGCGTCTTCCCTTTATATCACCGTCATACAGTCAGATAGCTATACATGGTTCCTTTTCTTTCTCTTTTTCAGACCTGGAGTAAAGCGATACAAGTATCGATTTGTAAAAATAGAAAAAGGATTTTGTTCAATTGCAAGTAAGCAGACTGAAATTGTAAGTCAAGGCTGTACTCTTCTGAGGTTTCAATCACGTTGCTCAAGTCTCGTTTTGATCTTGTGTAACAGGTTTTTGTAAATATTTAAACAAATATTATCTATTTTAATAGCAAATACATGTACGCAGCTTAAAAATGTGTCAAAAAACTATATGCCTGTTGTTTGCAGAGCTTTTTTTATAAGAATTGAAAAAATATGACCAATTTGGCGGCCATTTTGAAAATATGTATTGTTTGTGCTTCACGAAAGACCAACATTTCATGTTTATTATACTGGAATGGTCACTTAAATTGTCATTGAGTCGCCATTTTTAATTGTAGCAAGTTTGTGTTTGCTGTAAAACTTACTTATACAAGACTGGTATTCTACTTGCTAAGTGTTAATGAAGCACTTCGAATTCTAACCACGAAAAAGAACAAAACTAGAATTGGACGCACGTGCAACACGCTACTTGACCCTGTTCTTCTATCAGACACGTGTAATATCTGTTGAACTGACTGTGGGGATAAATATTGTAAGAAATTATAAGAGGAAAATTATTTGTTATAAAGACGCAGATTACGAACGGTTTAACAATTTACTTTTATCAATTGACTGGGCTGAACTTTTTTTAAGAATCCATTCTCCGGACGATATGTGTGACATTTTTACATCTAGATATTTAGAATTAGCTGACGAATGTATTCCTTCCAAATTTGTTACAATTAGACCTCATGACAAACCTTGGTTTTACTCTGACCTGAGACGTGAAATAAGGAAAAGAAACAGACTTCTCCAAAAATATAAATCCAATCGCACTCCAAATAATTTGAACAACTTTAGGAAACAACGAAATGGTGTAAACAATCTGAAAAACAGGACAAAATAATTATTTCATGCGGACATAAACGGCCTTTTAGACAATTACAATGATGCAAATCCTAGAAACTTTACGAAACTAGTCCGCAGGTTAATAAAATCATCCGACACATCTAATAGTATACCGCCGTTAAGGAGTGCGACTGGGAATATAGAAGTGGATGACGACATAAAGACTAATATACTAAACGATTACTTTGTTTCAATATCTAGTCTAGACGACACTAACATTGACGTACTAGAACAGACTCGACCATTTCAGACATACAGTTAAATATTAATGACATTATCGACATTCTAAAGACATTAAAAATCGGTGAAGCTGTAGGAAAGGATACTATTAGTCATACCATGCTAAAGAATACCTATAATTCAGTTGCTTATCCTCTTTCATTGATCTTTCGCTCATATTTGGAAACTGGATCTTTTCCCAAACAATGGAAACATGCTCTAGTTATGCGGGTTTTTTTTTAAAAAGGGCGATAAACAAGACCCTTCAAATTATAGACCTATTGCACTACTAAGTACTATTGGTAAAGTTTTCGAAAGATTAGTCGCTAAATATTTACATGACTACCTTTTAGATAATTCTCTCATATATAAATATCAGTCAGGTTTTCAACCAGGTCATTCTACTGTACACCAGCTTATAGAAATATATCATACTATGTGCGACAATCTTGAAAAAAAAAACTTGTCTATTTTTTTTGTGTGATATTTCTAAGGCGTTTGATCGAGTGTGGCATAGGGGACTGGAAGTGAAACTAGCTAGCTATGGAATATCGGGAAAGTTATTGGACTGGTTAATTGATTATGTTACTAATAGATCTCAACAAGTTTTTATTGGAAATAGTAGATCTTCTGTTAAGAGAACAGATGCAGGATACCTCAGGGTTCGGTTCTTGGCCCATTGCTGTTTATACTATATATTAATGACATAACAGATAATATAGAAAGTCTACCAAAACTTTTTGCTGATGACACCTCTCTTTTGTATTCGGATAAATCACCACAAGTAATTGAACAAAAAATTAATAATAATTTCGTAAATATACAATTGTGGGCAGATAAGTGGCTTGTCAAATTCAATCCTGCAAAAACAGAGGCTTTACTTATTTCTAATATTGATCTTGATCACCTCATTGAAATTAACTTTAATAATGTAAGTATTGAATTTGTTGAAAACCATAAGCATCTGGGAGTATTCATCAATGCTAACTGTAAATGGACCTATCACATTGATAATATATGTAAAAAAAGTAGTTGAACAATTAAGTGTCCTCCGTAAATTGAAATATACCCTGAACCGACGTACACTGAATAAAATATATAGAACATTTATACTTTCTATTTTAGAATATTGTTGTGAACTTTGGCATGGTTGTTCTATTACTGATTCAGACAAATTAGAAAAATTACAACTTGAAGCTGGACGTATTGTCACTGGTTTACAGTCGTTTACTAGTAGACGATCTATATACAATGAAACTGGATGGGATTTTCTAGCCCATCGGAGATCCCGTCGAAAACTTCAATTATTTTTTTAAATCCACAATAATATAGCTCCTAACTATCTCAACACTCTACTCCCTTCCCTTGTCGATAACTCTCACTATAATCTTCGAAACGTTGAAAACTACAACCTACCTAACAACAGACTTGAAGTATCAAACGTATTCTTTTTTCCTTCTACTGTTAGACTGTGGAACCAGTTACCTACTAGTAAACGACGTAGTGCCACGTTCTCATCATTTAGAAACGCCATTCAAGACGTAAACTTGCCGCTTGTACCAAAATCCCTTTTTCTATGGAGATAGGAAAAATAATATTTTGCATACAAAATTAAGAAACCGTTCTAGTACTTTGAAAAGTGACCTGTTTCGTGTTAACCTTATTGATTACCAACGTTGTATATGTGACTTCCCTATTGAAGACCCACACCAGTTCTTTTTTACCTGTGATAAATATAACGAACAAAGAATTAAGCTTTATCGTGAACTGAATGAATACATGCCTCTTAATTTAAATCTACTTTTATTTGGAGATTAGGTGTCGGATACAAACGTTAAACTTTGTTGACAAACATAATGGACAATGATATAAGATCGCATATCTGTTCAATTACGACCTAATGGGCATTGCGAACATCATAATCTAAATATCTTGCGTTTACCTCGGTGATTATTTGGAATGCTACATATGAATAACACATTGAAGCTCACAAATGCATTTCAATGTCTTTAAAATAACAAAAAATCAGTAACATGAATAACATCATATGAATGTGTCAAATCTTTTCGGAACAGGAAAACATAACGATATTCATGCATACTCAGCAATACATTCATGACTCTAACAGAGTCTAGTACCCCATCCCACCCTGTCCTCTCTCTCTCCCTCTCTCTCAATTAAACCATAATATCAATTCTCTCTAAGAGGCAGATACTATATGTCATACATTAATAATGATGAGGATGTATGTATTATAATTACAGACTATTATCCCCCTCTCCCCCATCTCCCTTCCCCCTCCCCCTTTTCTCTCTCTGTCTCTCTATTATAATTTTGATTTATAAATTAATGCATTTAAAAATGAAATAGTGTATATATGTATATTAATTCTGCCATCTTGTTGTACTATTGTAAATATATGCTTGTAATTTGCTAGGAAAGGGCTTAATATAATATAAGTTTGATAACTTGTGCCCAATCCATTTGCTTGGCAATAAAATATGATTAAACTAAACACGAAAAAGGTGAAAAATAACACATATAGTAATAAAAACACACGGAGTCCCCATTGTTATAGCTATCTCAGAAAGAAAAACACCATTTGTTTTGATATATTATATAATGAAAAAAGTTTCATAGCAGAACTTTTTATATCAAGAGTTAAATTTGCAAAAAAACCGCGAAAAAGTATTTTTTTTCATTAAAAAATACGGGTAGGGGTAACTTAAATCGATTTCTCTGAGATGAAAAAAGCCCCTAAGATAAAGAAAATACTATTTTTGTCAATTCTGGAACCATTCATACATATCTGATGACACACTTGGAAGATATTGTATGAATTTGTTCTGCAGATGGTCAAAACTGAAAGAACACCTAAAATAACATATGTAAAAAAAAGGAGGTGCTCATCCTCAAGTGATATAAACTAAACAGATACTTTAATAGATGTATAAAACAACATTCATGTGTGCGACCTTCCTTCAATAACCAGTGTACCAGTATAAACAACATGTCAGCTCAGGTGTAAAGGTTTCACTAGTTCCAGATAAAAAGAAAGCTATCGATATGAAACTAATATTTGTGCTGTTGTGTCAACTTACCAAATAATAAAAGTAACATACAGTATAAAGACTATCTGTCTGTATACAACATTCACCTTTGTTAGAACATCAACGTTAGGAAATTACATTCAATACATTTGCTTCAAATTCCTGTACAAGATCACGATTTAAATATCAGTTATCCCTTTGACAAGGCTGGATTTGTCTTCCTCTGTTCATCTTAACCGTCTCCCATGGAATATATTGATATCAGTACAAAATATTTAAGATCAGATATTCTTATTTCACGATAAAAAAAACACACTATGTCCTAATGGCTTGATCCAAAACATATTCAGAGTTAAGCCCTCTATTACTCTACCTCTGACTAAATTATGTAATAAAACTCTCGAATCCAGACATATTTTCTCTCAATTCGGAATATTGCTGAAATCAATACCATAGATATAGAAAAAAAAGGAAATCAAAATTATCTGTTTAGTTACAGCCCTATTTTTGTTGCCTATCATTTTAGTACAATGTTATGTTTAAGTATTTGTTTATCTATCTGACCATATTTATCAGGGTACCAGTGTGGCTTCTTACCTAGAAATACAATAGACAATCAGTTATAACTCTCAATCAAACAACAAATATATCAGATGAATCGGACCAAATTAAATAATTAGAATTCAGTTACGTTTTTTGTTTTTTTGACAGACTATGGAATGAAAGTTCCTACAGTAGTCTCCAGAAATACCAAGTAGGGAAACCCCTACAGTAGGCTCCAGAAATACCAAGTAGAGAACCCCTACAGTAGGCTCCAGAAATACCAAGTAGTGAAACCCCTTCAGTAGGCTCCAGAAATACAAAATTAGGAAACCCCTACAGTAGTTTCCAGAAATACCAAGTAGAGAACCCCTACAGTAGTCTCCAGAAATACCAAGTAGGGAAACCCCTACAGTAGTCTCCAGAAATACCCAGTAGGGAGACCCCTACAGTTGTATCCAGAAATACCAAGTAGGGAAACCCCTACAGAAGTCTCCATAAATACCAAGTAGGGAAACCCCTACAGTAATATCCAGAAATACCAAGTAGAGAACCCCTACAGTAGGCTCCAGAAATACCAAGTAGGGAAACCCCTACATTAGGCTCCAGAAATTCCAAGTAGGGAGACCCCTACAGTTGTATTTATAAATATCAGTAGGGAAACCCCTACAGTAGTCTCCAGAAATACCAAGTAGGGAAATTCCTACAGTTGTATTTGTAAATACCGAATTGGGAAACCCCTACAGTAGTCTCCAAAAATACCAAGTAGGGAAATCCCTACAGTTGTATTTATAAATACCAAGTAGGGAAACCCCTACAGTAGTCTCCAGAAACACCAAGTAGGGAAACCCCTACAGTAGTCTCCAGAAATACCAAGTAAGGAAACCCCTCGGTAGTCTCCAGAAATACCAAGTAGGGAAACCCCTACAGTAGTCTCCAGAAATACCAAGAAGGGAACCCCTACAGTAGACTCCAGAAATACCAAGTAGGGAAACCCCTTCAGTAGGCTCCAGAAATACCAAGTAGGGAAACCCCAACAGTAGTCTCCAGAAATACCAAGTAGGGAAACCCCTACAGTAGTCTCAAGAAACACCAAGTAGGGAAACCCCTACAGTAGTCTCCAGAAATACCAAGAAGGGAACCCCTACAGTAGACTCCAGAAATACCAAGTAGGGAAACCCCAACAGTAGTCTCCAGAAATTCCAAGTAGGGAAACCCCTACAGTAGTCTCCAGAAACACCAAGTAGGGAAACCCCTACAGAAGTCTCCAGAAATACCTTATTCTTCTATTTAGAAATCATCAGTTTTAGTACGGTAACACGAAACATCTATTTCTTTCACACTCTCCAGTTTAAAGTGTCTACAGTTTGTTGCAAGTCAAACCTCTGTTCAAGTATCTTCTGTGACTGGATTTTGTGCAATAATGCAATTAACAAGGTTGTTATAGTAAGTTGGACTGTTAGTGGAACTGCTATTAGACACCACTCTTTATAGTCTTCGGTGGTTCGTGATCAAAATCAGAATTAGATACGTCTGAATTGTCTTTGTGATGTTTGCCGACCGACAAGTATCCTTTTCCACAGACTTACCTTCTTCGAGAAACTCTACCCTACTCACCCCACTTGTCTGTATATTCTTTCTATAAGTATTCGCTACCAGTCAAGAACACCTCAGTCGGGTTCTAACATTCAGTCATAACATTTCCATTTTAGCTTCTGTGTGTTGACTTTTACACACGAACTGTCTATACAACACCTGAATACTAGTTTTAGTAATAGTAGATAAAAACGCATACAAATCACCATTATACATTAAGTAAGAAGACAATTTTTATGTAGTTATGCTCAGTGTTCTTGCATTTTAAAAAGGTGTCTGTAATAAGAGATAACAAGGGTACTTCCTCATCTAAGCTTCTGTACAGGGTTCATCAAAACCTTCACACATGTTTTGTAGAATTCTGTGATCAGTATGCGAGTGTCAAACTGTCATCCGACTCAAATGAACTGTCCAAGTGATTGTGTCACCATTCATTGGTGCTTTTGGTTACAAGGCTTTGGCCATTTTTCTGCAAACGTTTGACTTGATTTTCAATGCATAATTTCAAGATGAGATTGTTTAACAACGATTCTGTCTGTAAAAAAATGACAAGCACTACTATTGCATATGTTTTGACATGTACGATTTACTGGTTTTAAATGCGATGTTTGGTGTTATGCACATATCGCATTCAATTTCTGTAAAAACGAAATATCTCCATTTACATTTTTAATCACAATAGGCTTAATACAAAATGAAAACAAATTACGGAAACAACTTTGCTTCAATAAACGTATTGAAAATTTGTATGAAAATGAACATCAATTGCTGTTATAGGGGTGAATGTGTTTTGCAAAAAGATTTGACATATTCATATGATGTTAATAATGTTACTGATTTTTTGTTTTCTTAGAGACATTGAAATGCATTTGTGAGCTTCAATGTGTTATTCATATGTACATTCCAAATACTCACCGAGGTAAATGCAAGATATTACATTTATTTAGATTATGATGTTCGCAATGCCCATAAGGTTATAATTGAACAGATATGCGATCTTATATCATTGTCCATTATGTCTGTCAACAAAGTTTAACGTTTGAATCCGACACTTAATCTCTTGTATAACGCCTACATACGCCGGACATGGTTGTTTATATAGAAATAGTTGTACCTACAGTCTACTCTTTTTTTCAAATAAAAGCACTGTCTATGGACCTAAAAGGATATATTAAAACAATGAGCATCATTCTGTTATAAATATTTGGAATAACGGGCGACAATGTATGACGGTTGTATTTCCCAATCCGTTCGCATCATACCCAGGTAGGAAATGATACCAGACAGCATGCACATGTATCAATGCCGTGTGATGTATGTCAAAACGTTTCTAAAATCTCGATTTTAAATTGGATTTAAAAACATAAATTTTGAATTCAGAAACAGCAACATTTTGAACTTTGTATTGAAAACAGACAATTTGCATAAAAAAAAATAGAAATTTTATTAAAAAACATAACATTTCTATTTTTAGTATTCTTAGTAAAAAGAAACACTCTAAGCCTCATGAAAAATGAAAAGAATATGAAACTATCTAACACATTGCCACCAACTTCTAATAGAACATAGCATGTTGTAACATATTACCAATAGTAATTCCGTCACCACGCATAAAGGTAAGGAGTTTACACATCGACATCTAGCATGAACAGATCGTTATTAAGCTAAATATGTTTAGGGGACAAACATAAATGCTTTAATGTACATACCTCTTGATAATTCTTACTGGCCTGATATATTCCTCTTTTGGGCCAGTGACAAACTATATATAGCTAACAATACTATATAATTAACGAATCTATTTCATTACTGGCATTCATTATGCGAATTCAGGTCTTTGTGATACGAGATCGGAAAGGCTTGTTATTACCAAAAAAAAGGCGTCAAATGAAAAAAGGTTGCGTTCGGATTTTACGAGTCGTTAAGGTACTCTATATTATACGAAAACCTTAGTCGAAATACATTACTTTTTTACACTATTGGGTCTATCATTATGTTAGTTTAATCCAACAGTCCATTAAGCAATGTTTAGGACAGTTTCAATACAATTGTAATACCACAACAACGGGTCAGATACCATAGTTACAGGGACCACTGCTGAATCTGTCGCCGGTACATCACCAGTCCAGGCATTTAATGACTATGGCACCCTTTGTGTTTCTGTCGATGTCCATCGATACACTCACCCTGCGGGTCGACATTCCTGTTATAGTTCTGACATTTTCGCGCGTGATAGCCGAGTTCTTGCTACACGATACGTATATGGAGTCGATATATCGACATTTAAGTATCACGTCTTTCACAGCTTCGGTTGTAATCAAATCGTTCTTCATTATGAACAGTATCCTAATATTCGAGCTGAATTCGGCGATGGCCGACAGACAGTTGTCTGTGAGCGTTGTCGCTTTCACTGCTGATCCGCCAGATATGTCAAGGATTTGTATGTGACGACATCGCTGAAGGAGGAATCGGACGGAAGAGTCGGAGAGAGAGTGACATCCCCTGACGGAGAAATCCACCAGATCGGGACAATGGCGACCGATCTGTCTTACACTTGCGTCGGTCAGGGATGACGAGAATCCGAAATACAAGACACGTAAATGGGAATGCTGAGGAGAAATGAAACGAACATCTCGTACATTTCTTTGTGTATGTCTGTATCCTTTTTGTAGATCAAGCTTTTCTTCGTTTCTCTCACTCGATTTCCTAACGTCGTTGATACAGAAATCTGATGCAATTTGCGTTTGTGATGTGTTTCGGTTTGAATCATTTCTTGACTTTGATTGTAACAATGCCGCCTGTTCTCTGTTCCTTGTCACTATGTTGTTCTTTGTTTTTGTTCGAATGCATAAGTCACTAGAATCAGAACTCAGGGCATTTCTGGGATCGTGAAAATCAAATTCATTTGCATTCGTTTCTGATTTTCTCACAAAGGAAGCTGGTCCTGAGGTACGTTCTTCTGAACAAGTTGGATTGCGTTCACCAAGGTTCAAATAGGGTGTTTCCCTGATGATATCACGCGTCCCATCGTTGTCAATTGCAACACTGTCCAGTGTATCGTTACTGGTATGAACTTGATCCTCTCCAGAACTGTCAATTTTGATTATGTCATCAAATTTCAGTTTCGACATAAATCGACACGTTTCTAGGTGGAGTGAGTGAAGGCGTGTACAGGTGATCACAAGCCTGTTGACAGCATCGGATGTGATCTGTAAACACGAATTCAAGTTCACTATTCTCAAAGCTGAGCAATGCAGAGCAAGAGCCATGACACCGGCATCTGTAACGGACAAACATTCCGCGACACTGATTTCCTCCAATTCTCGACAGTGTTCGGCGATTTCGATGAGACCAGTGCTACTAACTCCTGGGCACTTAATGACGAGGAGACGCTTAAGTCGCGTGCATCCCTGTGCAAGTGACGCCAGACCGTGGTCAGTTATGTTCCGTCCGGCTGTGCTCTGCATTTCCAGACTATTGACAATCAAGTCCCTGAGTTGACCACAATGTTGGGCGATATGTGCGAAACCGACATCCGTGACTAGTGAACAGCCTTGTACGGACAGGAACTGCAGCATTGGACAGTTTCCCGCCATTTGTTCAAGAACGTTGTCGTCTGCGTTTGTGTTGTCAAGCGAGAGCGTAACAAGTGAGGCAAGACTGTGTATTCCTGAAAAAGCGCTCTGTGTGATACGAGAACAGTCATTTAACGATATACACTTTACTGGAGTATCCTTGAAAGACAACAAACACTGAACAACATCGTCTGGTATATCATCACAGTGTATAGCGAGGGTCTCCAGACGATTATTCTGTAAAACAAAATCGACCAAGCCGTCAAAGTGTCTCTCTAGATCTTCACCTTCATGTTCGTCTGTGCAGAGAAGACCAAGTTTATTTAACTTAAGATCAGACGTATTTGAAAGCGTATTTACAACACTGAGGATGTCCGTTAATGGACCGCTTAGTGATACATCGTTGATGGACGGGTGTCGACACAGACATGAGCTAACCAGGTCACGGTCGTCTGATTCTAGGTCAAAGTCAATGCTGAGTAAACAAGGAAATGTCACTTGCTTGTCCTCTAAAACACTGAGGTTGCTGTGTTGACCCTGCCGTGTACTGATGCGTTCTACATGTCCGGATACCCTATATAGCATGTCCAGATAAACAGGAGAGTCCAATTTGTACTTGTTTACTTCGAGGTGACGCCATAGGCTAGGGTCAAAGGTCAAATCGTAAAGCCTCTTGCATGTTACGCGTAAATTATTTTCCATATCGCGCTTTCGTACGTAACGTAATATGTAAAGTAGCATTTCTTCCGGTATCTCCAAGAAATTCATTGTGAAGTCAAAAGAATTATTTTGAAATAATCTAGAATTATGTTATTTGCGTGATCCGGGACAAGAGTTGGACCTATAACATTGTTGATGATGTGTCGCTGATGTTGTAGTTCTGAGAGGTCCGTTCGGGAATAGCATATACTTACAGATTATCTGGCAAATACAAAACGGAAGGATTTGGTTAATAAACAAAATATGGTAACTATAAAACCCGGCAAAAAATATCAGCATAGCTACGGACGATATGGAACAAACAAAACATGGTAACCTAGCAAAAAATATCAGCATAGTTACGGGTGATCTGGAAAACACAAACAAAGAACATTTACTTAATAAACAATACATGGTAACCTAGACATAAATATAGATGGTGCTTCTTTCGAGCCGATGATTTTACTTTAACGGAATAGGGAGAGTGGTTGTATTATCATTCGAGTGTAAGGTTATTACTTTTCGGCGTACCAACAAACGACGGCGAGAGTCCACAAACACCACTGAAAATAGTGAATGTATTTATTTGTATAGAGAACATTAAGGAAAACAATATATATATTGTATACAGAAAAGACAAGGGTAGGATACCCAATAAAGTGTGGTATACATTTTTACAACACTGTAACTAAGTCACAAAACTGTAACTAAGTCACAACACTGTAACTAAGTCACACCACTGTAACTAAGTCACAAACATGTTGTTGTCGTTTTCTTTGGTTTTTGTTCTATGCATTGTTTTGTCTCAACTACCATTACGATCGTTATTCACGGTGTTTGTCTTCCTGTTTGTTTGTCGCCTGTTGTTCACGAAAGTCAACTCTTGTAATACCGCCAATGAGAACTTCCTTTCCTGGGTATGAATTGCCCGTTACACCTGTAAACCGTTAGGATCACGTTTGCAAAGCTTAGTTAGATTCTCCCAACGTTGATGTAGTTTACATACGGGGAATGTTTCTTAACCAACTAAAATAATTTAAGTATTGTTCTGTTTCTTGTCAGCGGGAGGTCCGTGGAGTGACACAGGTGTTAGTATAGTATACAGTGTTATATAGTAAAGTAAGCATACTTTGACACACGAAGACAAGCTTAAGAGAGTATACCTCGTGGAACTGGTACACACTGCACAAATCTTAATTCGTCCTCGACAGGAAACACCATGCATCGGTTATGTCATATTTGTCACTTCACAGGTGTCTCTATACATGTATATATGCGGGTACACCTCCCGTTACACAGGTAAGAGCTTGTCCAGGTGAAAGCGTGTTGCTAATGAAGCGGGAAGTCCCACAATGGTATCTAAATAAAGAAATGAAAACGGACGACAAAGACGTGTAACTATAGGAGAAATTGTCGTGAATTCATAGGGTGGGAAGTTAACAGTGCAATTTCCGCCCTGTGACTGGTAGGTATTATATGTGCCCGTGTATTTAGGCCACAGTTAAATATAACATATATTATTTCGAAGGTACAACATATTTTGTACGTACAACACAGTTAAACTTACCTTGTATGTGTACAACACATATATATCATCTTGTACGTATAAGATAAATTAGTTTGAATATGTTCCTTATATGCAGCCACACCTGAGCATACATCTTTTTCTTAAACAAATATAAGAGAACACCGAAATGTTAAGACTATGACAAAATATGAACAACGGAAAGATTCAAATGATACAGGTAAAACGTATTTTGCTTGTTTACCCTAAAAAAGAAACTCAGCGAACAAGAGGGAATTAAAGTTGGAATAAAGTTAAGTTATTATCTAAAAGTCACACGAACCTAGGTTTCACATTTTATTGTTGAAATACCAGTTCTTACCTTATTGAGGCCGGTAAGCCTCGGCTTGTCAAAGGCATTATATAATTTCGCAGTGTTCCGTTTGGTTGCATAAGCGACAATTATTATCTACACATATACATGATTTTTAGCCCATTAACATCGGATGACTGCATAAATCGCGCTTTGTCCGTGGTGCGTCCGTCCTATTTCCCCCAAAAAAACACTGAGAGTATCTTTCTCAAATTTCCCTATATAGTTACGCATATGGAACTTTTGGACTGAGTTGAACCCAAACAGGCGGTTATCCTGAATATTGATAATCAATTTGAGTTTGTTTCAATATTTCTCAACAGGTTATGGACAGAACTTTATCCAATTTCGTATGCTGATTTTCAAAGTCCTAATTTTGGCATGGATCACAGGCTGATCAGAAATATAAGGCAGTCATCTTTTATTTGGACAGTTCCATTTCCTCCAGGAAGTGCTGGACAAATATTTCTCAAAATTCCAATTTAGATTCCCCTTGTTACACATGAAGTGCTGTGCTAGTAAATGGTTTGGTTTGGTTTAGCATTGTTTAACGTCCAATCAACAGCTATGGTCATTTAAGGACGGCCTCCCCTGTATGTAGTGTATGCGTGTGTTTTGGGTGGCTGCGATATGTTCGTGTTTGTCTCCTTGTGATAGCCCGGAAATGATGCCGACGTTATAGTGCTACCTCACTGAAACATACTTCCGAAGACACCCAGCAGGACACCCCACCTGGTCACATTAAACTGACAACGGGCGAACCAGTCGTCCCACTCCTAAATTGCTGGGCGTTAAGCAGGAGCAGAAACTACTATTTTTACGGACTCTGGTATGTCTCGGCCAGGGGACAGAACCCAAAGCCTTCCTCACAGGGGCGAACGCTCAACTAAAGGCCAAAAGTGAGGTATTGTCAAGGGAGACATCTTAAATGGGTGTAACAACAACCTCACTTCGAAAGAACAATGTCATACATAGCAATATGAAGTTTTAAAAAAAAGTTACCACAAGTTGCATCAATTGTACTAATGTTTATGTCTCGCTCCAACATATAAAAGATCAATCTTGAATAGAATCTATGAAGCTGGTACGACGTAGGGCACCAAGATCTCCCTGGTATCTCTTGTTATAATGGTCAAGTTCATTATACTCAAGAATAATTACAATTTTTAAATGAAACATGTAGATTTTTCTTTAAAGAAATAAACAACTCCGTTTGTACAACTTTGGATTGCCATCACCCGACAACTTTCTCAAGCCCTTAGGTTGCTACAGTCTCATAGTTCTCCAAGTCACTTGAATCTGTATGGTCAATCACCCAGTGTGTGGGGTTGGGGGCTGGGAGGAGGTATTAGCCCTCCATTTGTGTTAACTTGCATAAGAAATTGTCATCATCAGATGGACAGACGGATCCTACAATACGACATCAGCTCACCTTGGTACTTCTTTTCAAATAGAAAGAGACAGGGGCTGATAATTACTGTGCTGTTCTTTAGAATTGCACCCTTTTCACTTCTACATCAAATACAAAATCAAAGACAGCACTACTTGGATAGAATATTTTATTTCATACAATGACAGAGATCTGTACAAAAATATCTGTTAAAGACAATAATTAAAACTTCATATAAATGATGGCATGACACAGTGATACGGCTGTTTTCAGAAAGTGTAACAAATATGGTGATACAGGAGGTCCTTACATCTCTGTAGTTACCTCAAATGGCCATGAAATAGCACGACCCACATATACATGTATTAACAACAATTTAAGTTACCCCTAAGTCCATCAATTTGGCACACACTTACACACACAGATTAAATAACACAGACATAATTATACATTTATATATATATATATATGTTATACCCGAGTATCTGGATTTTAATGTCATTATGTCTATCCATTGAACAACTGCAAGCTGTTCTTGATATAAATATTATTTCAGCTGATCAACACAGCCTAAGTAAGATGGAATGTTTTCATCTTAACTACTGTGGTGATATGCAGACACAAACCCTGAACTTTTAAAGTTGTCGGGGGAAATTAAGATGATACCAGAACTTAACTTTTACCGTTATTGAGTTTGGTGACATTCAGACACCAGGTCCCAGGATCATGAAAAAATCTGAGACTTAGTTTTTACCTAGCCAATCACCTATGGCGTCATTTTTATGACGTTATTTGTGATTGGTTTAACGACAATTTTAGACTTAAAATCGTCTCATGCTCTCGGGGCCATAACTTCACTTTGTGGTAAATGAAGATGTATACAACTGGATCTGTACTTAACTTACAGTAAATATTACAACAATCTCAAGGATAAAATATTAAATCATCAAGATAGTTCACTTCACCATTAACACTTCCAGTGGTATTTTTCAAAACAGCATTTCTATCTACAGTCCACAATGACCAATCAATGTAAGTGTTAGACTGGTGCAGTGTTTACTATAGTGCTGTTCACAATATATATCATTTGGATGCTCTCTCTTATAAATATCTGTAGTGAAAAGAACTCTCTCATTAAAGATTTCTTATTCAGATTTTGTAAGCAGTTTATGTATTTAACAAAGAACATAATTTTGAAAAATCGTTCAAAAATTGATCAGAGATTTTTTTGGCTAGCAATTGGCCAAATATCAAGGTAATTTATATGTACAGCTTGGTAGCCTTCCATCTCGGCTAGGTATGAGCCAAATATCATTATCCTAAGTCATAAGGGTCTTGGCAAGAACAATTTAAATGTATATACAACTTTAATGAAGATGAAGGAACATTTATTTGAATACCCTTGATAGATCTTAATCTTTTAGCCTTACAGTTAAGAGTGGGAAATTATAATCTAATGGGCAAAGAATAATTCAGGCATGCACAATAGTGCACTCTCAGCCACAAATAGTACATTAGTAGACTCAAAATAAATATTTTTCCTATCTAGCTTACCTGACAAGTACAGGTATAACATGTATTTCTTTCTTACCTTGCTAGCTATACTATATATGTATTTTCTCCTAACTGGTTAATGCAGGTAAAGATTGCATTTCTCTTTCACCTGGCCCGTACATGTATAGAATATATTTCTCTTTCACCTGGCCCGTACATGTATAGAATATATTTCTCTCTCACCTGGCTCGTACAGGTATAAAATGCATTTCTCTTTTTATTGCTAGCACAGGTATTTTTTTTCTCTCTTAGCTGGCCCATGGCTTATTCAGGTAAAGAATGTATTTCTCTCTTACCTTGCTAGTACAAGTCATTGAAATCAATCACTGCACAGCACACATTGTTTTTCTAGATGTAAAGTATAAGAAATGTTCTTGTACATTGTCAATAGACTATTTCTCCCCGTCTCATCAACTCACTTTTAGGTGATTGCTAGTTGAACCTAATTTCCTAACTCAGTACTAATTTTGTTACTCTCACCCAGTCATTCCACTTATACCTTGGGTAATACATTTCTTTGAAACAATTTCCATAAAAATGACAACTAAAACTCTCCCCCATCTTCCTCACATGATCTGCTTCATGGACATACAGAAATTGTGTAGCAGCACCAACACCAGCAGAGGTAGGTCACACTTAACTAACATATTTTCCAGCTCAGGTTCCATTCTAAGGACCCTCTTCGCTGTCATTACCAATTATCTATGACATTTTCATTTTGCCATTTCTTGTGTCAATTTTATTAACTCTATCCTTGTGTCATTTTTAACAACTTATCAAATATATATGACTTCAAACCAGAATTCCATGTACAAAAAAATATGACAAACACTTTTTGATCCATTCTTGATCATAATCTTAATGTACAAGAAGTCAACGTTAGCATGTTTGCTTTCAATTAAACAATGTTCTGGAAGTAGCACTATGTGTGTCAGGATCACTACAGTAATCCTGTGGTACCATGATATACGGTGTAGGTTTTAAAATCATCACTTTTCTAGGGCTTAATTTTTAAGGTTTTGACAAAATACAGCAAAACCTTGATTGCTTCTTGTTTAATAATATTCACTACTTCACTTAATGACAACAATTCCACAGTCCCTTATCCTTTTTCTTTACTTACTCTACTCCCGTCAAACTGTTTACTAACTATATGTATTTGTATTTATCTAAAATATATATTACCCGCCAAACCGTTTACTACCACCATCTTGCTAGACAAATGTATATATATTTATCTGAAATATATATGAAGAAGTCCTTGCACAGGAAAATGAAGAAGTGAAAGGTCAGTTCACTGTTTTTTTGTATTATATATAGTGCCAGTATAACAATGTTGGTCCATATATTTGTCGTTTTACCAAATATATGGAAACTGGTATAACAACATCTACATTAATTGTTGTTTTCAAGAGGCATTTTGTTGGACATATAAATTTGTTGACAAAGAGTACCCACAAAATCAATGAAAATAAATCCCCTCCAAAATTTAATGATTCCACAGACTGACAGTATACAGCCAGGAAAGATTTGTAACAGGAAAGGAACAAAAAGATTGCAGATTTCATTGGCTGCGTACACTGAAGGGTAACACCTCTCCTAAAGGCTGTACATTATCTAGTTCATGTATCATTTCCGTCATACAATATACTTGGTATTTGGACGTCATAATAAACAATTCATATGTACATATTGATTTCAGCAGTGGAACAGTTGAAGATGAAAACAATAATATTAATAATGTAACAACAATAATGATACAGGTTCTTCACAAACACACAATGTGACCATGATGATGTAAAAACAGAGAAGAAAAATCAAGTAATGAGAAATGGTCTGATAAAGACTTGAAACCAATATGACATGCAACAATGCAACTTCCCACAAAATCAATATGTGTTGAAAAATTCAAAATGTTTTCATAAATATCAACAAAATAATGACACATTATAAAGTGAGATCATTTATAAAACAAATAGTGTTGTTTTCTTCGCCGTTTTTTTTTAAACATGAGGCCCAAAATGCCTGTATCACTCTTCTGTTGGTGGTGTTAGCAAATTTAAAGCTGAAATGTTAATCTCAGCTAAACAAGAGACTATCACTTTCATACCTGATATGAACATTTCACTGAACAATTATGAATTGAACAGCACTTTAACCCTGCTAGCTATAAGTTGGAGTTTGAACATATTTAACTCTGTGATAGCCTTTCACACCAGCAACTTCGAAACTGAATAACTATTTTAATCCTCATAAAAAAACACCATCATTTGACGGTTTTAACACACTTGACCTCTATGACCATGAATGCTAACAAAGATCATGTTTGAAACTTGATAAAAATTCACCAGATCAAATTGCAAGCCAATATTATGACATAATATACAATTATGGACTTTTGTGCTGGTGAATATGATGTGATATGAACCTGAAAGAATGATATTGACTGAGGAGAAGCCGAGGTCAATATTTCTCTTTCAGGTTCATATCACATCATATTTACCAGCACAAAAGCCCATAACTGTTTTATTATATGCTTCAACAATAAAATAAAACAAAATAAAATTCAAGGTTCTGATTTTTGTACGCGAGCCTCCGTGTAAAATTTAGCCAAGTTTGAATTCAACAGTTTAACATCGTAGCTTTCGAAGACGTCGTCTAGGTTCTTTTTCTTAAGATAAGCATGGAGGACATGCACTGCGTGTTCAATGGCCTTTTTATGTTAACAGTATCTTTATCCTTGAATAGTTTTGGTAATTTTCTGATGTAACGGAGGAGAAACGTTTGCCAGCAGCCATCTTCTAATGTTGTCTGACAGATCACGTTCCGGTCTAACTGCGCATGCGCTATGACAGGTTCCGGGGTATTTCCATATAGGCTATATTTAGAAATCGATATTCACCGGATAACCAGTCTACATGAGTTTTTGAGGACTGGTCACGTGTACATGATCCGACCAATGTGATTGCGAGAAATGTTCATGCATATAATAAATCCTCTTATGGAAGTAGTCAAATGTTAGGGAAAAGTTGACAAAATCAAAAGACGACAGATGACACACCATGGCATAAGTTGACCGACAATGTGTGCCAGTTGAACTGGAAATTGTCAGTTAATAAAAGTAATCTGATTGTTTAATTTCTGGTTGGGTAATTATTTTCTCTACATATCCGAATGTTTCTGGTTGGGTAATTATTTTCTCTACATATCTGAATTGAATTCCAAGAAGATAAACCTTGTAACTCATTCTCATGTCAACTTGTAATCTTGGTAATCCGTTTTCATCCTGACAGATATCTTTTTCTCATGACAACTTGTTCTCATCATAACTAGATAATCTTGATAACTCATTCTCGAGACAACTTCAGATAATCCTGATATCTTATCCTCACAACAAATGCAGATAATCTTATATATAAATCCTGTCATATGCAATGTTTTGACATCTTACCACTGCCAAAAGCTATTAAAGTTCTGGGTTTTCCCCCTTCAAATTCCACAATAAACCTGACTTAATTAAATGAAAATTTCAATTTGCAAAAAGAATATCATGTTTAAATCTCTGGTTTTAAGATGGTCTGACAATTTACGTATTACAAATATTCCTGATCATGTTGAATTCACACTGGAGATAACACTGATGAGAAAATTTCCGAAAATTGAGTCTCCCCCTTTTAAAGTCTGTTATTAGATGTAACACTGACTTTTTCATCTATTTTTTATACAGCATATTCCAAATTAATCATGGAGTAAGACGTGGGAAACCATACTTCAGTAACCCCATCAACCATCAAATAGACTGTAGTAATATAAGAAACAGTAAATAATATCACACTACACCCAGTCAAGTGCTTCCCTTCTGCCCTATCAATTCTGCAACGGCCCTATCAGATTTATGTGCCAACTAAATCGGCTTCACATACTGTCGTAATAATCAGCTACTCCACACAACAGGACCACTTACACAAATGGACCAATCACAAGGCTGAACGAATTCCATGGCTAACCACACACCATGCTGTATATGTATACTACTGATCCAGTCTGCAATTGACCAATAATTTGTTCTGTCCCGCACACTGAACATTGCACATAAATACGTGTGAATTGATAGTCTACCAAGAAGTTATCAATCAGTAAACCAAATCTTTGAGTGACCATGCTCTCCTAGGTGGACACGTTTAGCACATGCAATGACTTGCTCTGTGCAATTGTTTTGCGACGACACTGATATAGTGTTCATCAATAACACATCAGCTGTTCTGATCAAGTTTATCCTGATCAGCAGCTTATGCCTGAGTTTAACTTGTGGCGTGATCCTCAGTGAAACTTTGTCATGCTCTGTAAAACTTGAAAACTGACACTGGTTTACGTTCAAGTGTTATCCTTGTTCGTGAGATTGTTCTGTAGTTTGTGTTGAGATAACTGTTGTGAACTCTCAGCACTTGCTGTTGCTATGGATGATGTGGTTGCCATGGCGATGCTAGATAGGTTTCCGATAGAATGAGAAATGTTGTATGGAGGTTGTGAGGTCTGTATCTGTAGAAATGATGAAACAGGAAAAGTTAAAATCAAACTCCTCTTGTATAATATCACCAGTGGGTACTCTTATGTAACTGAGTAAGAAGTTTTATAATCATTACACTAGCTACATTGTAAATACAACACATGGGTCATATACGATGTCAATCTTCCTTATACAAACTAAATACAGTATATACAGAAAATTACTTTATGGATTTAACAAATATTGAGAAATTCTGGATTATGCTTTACTCATTTTGAACCCGTATAACATTACTTCCAGTTTAGAGGTGTTCAAGTTTTAACCTAGGAGAGGGATGGGAGGCACTCATTTTAAGATGAATTAGATTAAATATACAGTAATCCTCCCAATTCAAGCAGTAAGGACTAATTAAAACAGTTTTACAATAAAACATTGCACCACTGATGAGGATTGCAACTTACGGTATGATTGGGTATGCCGACAGGAACTGTCAGAGCTGAGGATGAGAGTGCTGCTGGGTTGATTTGAGCTGTAAATACGAAACGATGAGGTCTGAATTCACAAAAACATATTATGTTCATATGTTACAGAATATAAACAGAAATGGTAGAAAATAGCTACAAAACAGAAAACAAACTTTCTACGACTTCTAGACTATTATCAACTTGTTATCAATCTTTACCTATGGGCGAGTTACAGATAAATAATGTCTTTTATAGGCGAGTCATAATTTAACTTGACTTCACCTTTGATAGGTGAGTTATTAATACACTTTACCTGTAATAGGTGAGCTATAAATAATCTTTACCTGTAATAGGAGAATTACAAATAAACCTTACCTGTGACAGGTGAGTTACAATTAACATTTGGACTATGATTAGAACTGCTTCTCCCACATTGTTCCTAAAATAAAAGAGAACAAATTTTAAATTATAATGTATTTCTTTTGAAAGTTGCAGTATTTCCAAATTAAACAGAACTGTCCTAAGGAGACTTGACAACGTCAATGATCAAAACGGCTCCTCCTTCTTTGTTCCTTAAAGGAGAACAATTTAAGTTATATTGCATTTTTTTCGAAAAGTTCAGAATTTCCATATTAAACTAGAACAGTCCTAAGGAGACTAAACAGTCCCACAGTAGAGCCTGCTCTGTTCAAATTAAACTAATTATATATAAAACAGTCCTAAGGAGACTAAACAGTCCCACAGTAGAGCCTGCTCTGTTCAAACTAAACTAAAACTGTCCTGAGGTGACTAAACAGTCCCACAGTAGAGCCTGCTCTGTTCAAATTAAACCAAAACTGTCCTGAGGTGACTAAACAGTCCCACATTAGAACCTGCTCTGTTCAAATGTAACTAAAACTGTCCTGAAGTGACTAAACAGTCCCACATTAGAGCATGCTCTGTTCAAATTAAACTAATTATATACAAGAGGCCCAATGGGCCTGCATCGCTCACCTGTTATTAATCTAACACTTAAAATCTTAAGATTTCATAAGAACTTATTAAAAGATTTAAACATATGACGCATCTGACCTTGATTGTCGAACAAGGACATTAGGTTGAAAGTGGATCAAGGTCATTCATTTGAACAAACTTGATAGTCCTTCATCCCAGCATGCTACAGGCCCAATATCAGTACCCTGGGCCTTTTGGTTATTGAGAAGAAGTTGTATGAAGATTTTACGACATTTGACCCATGTGACCTTGAAAGTTGGTCAAGGTCATTCATTTGAACTAACTTGGTAATCCTTCATCCCAGCATGCTACAGGCCGAATTTCAGTACCCTGGCCCTTTTGCTTATTGAGAAGAAGTCGCTTGAAGATTTTACAACATTTGACCCCTTTGACCTTGAAAGTTGGTCAAGGTCATTTATTTGAACAAACTTGGTAGCCCTTCATCCCAGCATGCTACAGGCCTAATATCAGTACCCTGGGCCTTTTGCTTATTGAGAAGTTGTTTGAAGATTTTAACATATTTCAACCCCTTTGACCTTGAAAGTTGGTCAAGGTCATTTATTTGAACAAACTTGGTAGCCCTTCATCCCAGCATGCTACAGGCCAAATATCAGTACACTGGGCCTTTTGCTTATTGAGAAGTTGTTTGAAGATTTTAACATATTTCAACCCCTTTGACCTTGAAAGTTGGTCAAGGTCATTTATTTGAACAAACTTGGTAGCCCTTCATCCCAGCATGCTACAGGCCAAATATCAGTACACTGGGCCTTTTGGTTATTGAGAAGAATTTGTTTGAAGATTTAAGACATCTGACCCCAGTGACCTTGAAAGTGGGTCAAGGTCATTTATTTGAACAAACTTGGTAGCCCTTCATCCCAGTTTGCTACCGGCCCAATATCAGTACCCTGGGCCATTTGGTTATTAAGAAGAAGTTGTTTGAAGATTTTAAAGACATCTGACACCAGTGACCTTGAAAGTGGGTCAAGGTCATTCATTTGAACAAACTTGGTAGCCCTTGATCCCAGCATGCTACTGGCCAAATATCATCTTCCTAGGCCTTTTGGTTACCGAAAAGAAGTTGTTTAAAGCAAAAAGTTGACGCCGGACAGATGGACGCCGCACCATAACATAAGGTAATAAAACAGTCCCAAGGAGACTAAACAGTCCCACAGTAGAGCCTGCTATTTTAAATGTAACTAAAACTGTCCTGAGGTGACTAAACAGTCCCACAGTAGAGACTGCTCTGTTCAAATTAAACTAATTATATATAAAACAGTCCTAAGGAGAAAAAATTAAACTAAAACTGTGACCTAACAGTCCCACAGTATAGTCAATATAGTAAAGTTGTGAGGCAATCACTGTTTGTCAACACATGATCTGAATTATTTGCTACTTGTTTACATTTGAGAACATGTTATAAATATTACCTTAATACATATAAGAATAAAGATTCATACAATTCAGACTAGTTTGACTCATTTAACTTCAATAATTATAGGCATGCATGTTCTAATTACTGTGAATATGGTGCAAAATATTTCCTGGTAGATGCACTTTATAGGTAGTCAGGATATATATTTTGTGTTGAGTGTTGGAGTACATTTCAGGCTTACCTGTGAGGTCCTGGGACTGTGCTGGCTAGTGTCTAGAGAGGCAGTATTGATGTTGTTTGTTGAGAGTACATTTCAGGCTTACCTGTGAGATCCTGGGGCTCATGTCTAGAGAGGCAGTATTGATGTTGTTTGTTGGGAGTACATTTCAGGCTTACCTGTGAGATCCTGGGACTGTGCTGGCTCATGTCTAGAAAGGCAGTATTGATGCTGAGTGTTGGGAGTACATTTCAGGCTTACCTGTGAGATCCTGGGACTGTGCTGGCTCGTGTCAAGACAGGCAGTATTGATGTTGTTTGTTGGGAGTACATTTCAGGCTTACCTGTGAGACCCTGGGACTGTGCTGGCTCGCGTCTAGAGTACATTTCAGGCTTACCTGTGAGATCCTGGGACTGTGCTGGCTCGTGTCTAGAGAGGCAGTATTGAGTTGAGTGTTGAGTACATTTCAGGCTTACCTGCAGTGAGATCCTGGGACCGTGCTGGCTAGTGTCTAGAGATTTCAGGCTTACCTGTGAGATGCTGGGACTGTGCTGGCTCGTGTCTAGAGAGGCAGGATTGATGTTGTTTGTTGGAGTACATTTCAGAGTTACCTGTGAGATCCTGGGACTGTGGTGGCTAGCGTCTAGAGAGGCAGTATCGATGTTGAGGGTTTGAGTACATTTCAGGCTTACCTGTGAGATCATGGGACTGTGCTGGCTAGTGTGGTAGAGATTTCAGGCTTACCTGGGAGATCCTGGGACCGGCTGGCTCGTGTCTAGAGGGGCAGTATTGATGTTGTTTGTTGGAGGACATTTAAGAGATACCTGTAAGATCCTGGGACTGTGCTGGCTAGTGCCTAGAGATTTCAGGCTTACCTGTGAGATCCTGGGACTGTGCTGGCTAGTGTGGTAGAGATTTCAGGCTTACCTGTGAGATCCTGGGACTGTGCTGGCTAGCGTCTAGAGAGGCAGTATCGATGTTGAGTGTTTGAGTACATTTCAGGCTTACCTGTGAGATCCTGGGACTGTGCTGGCTAGTGTCTAGAGATTTTCGGCTTACCTGTGAGATCCTGGGACTGTGGTGGCTAGCGTCTAGAGAGGCAGTATCGATGTTGAGTGTTTGAGTACATTTCAGGCTTACCTGTGAGATCCTGGGACTGTGCTGGCTAGCGTCTAGAGAGGCAGTATTGATGTTGTTTGTTGGAGTACATTTCAGAGTTACCTGTGAGATCCTGGGACTGTGCTGGCTAGTGTCTAGAGATTTTCGGCTTACATGTGAGATCCTGGGACTGTGCTGGCTCGTGTCTAAAGAGGCAGTATTGATGTTGTTTGTTGGAGTATATTTCAGGCTACCTGTGAGATCCTGGGACTGTGCTGGCTAGAGTCTAGAGATTTCAGGCTTACCTGTGAGATCCTGGGACTGTGCTGGCTAGTGTCTAGAGAGGCAGTATTGATGTTGTTTGTTGGAGTACATTTCAGGCTTACCTGTGAGATCCTGGGACTGTGCTGGCTAGTGTCTAGAGAGGCAGTATTGATGTTGTTTGTTGGAGTACATTTCAGGCTTACCTGTGAGATCCTGGGACTGTGCTGGCTAGTGTCTAGAGAGGCAGTATTGATGTTGTTTGTTGGAGTACATTTCAGGCTTACCTGTGAGATCCTGGGACTGTGCTGGCTAGTGTCTAGAGATTTCAGGCTTACCTGTGAGATCCTGGGACTGTGCTGGCTCGTGTCTAGAGAGGCAGTATTGATGTTGTTTGTTGGAGTACATTTCAGGCTTACCTGTGAGATCCTGGGACTGTGCTGGCTAGTGTCTAGAGAGGCAGTATTGATGTTGTTTGTTGGAGTACATTTCAGGCTTACCTGTGAGATCCTGGGACTGTGCTGGCTAGTGTCTAGAGAGGCAGTATTGATGTTGTTTGTTGGAGTACATTTCAGGCTTACCTGTGAGATCCTGGGACTGTGCTGGCTAGTGTCTAGAGAGGCAGTATTGATGTTGTTTGTTGGAGTACATTTCAGGCTTACCTGTGAGATCCTGGGACTGTGCTGGCTAGTGTCTAGAGAGGCAGTATTGATGTTGTTTGTTGGAGTACATTTCAGGCTTACCTGTGAGATCCTGGGACTGTGCTGGCTAGTGTCTAGAGAGGCAGTATTGATGTTGTTTGTTGGAGTACATTTCAGGCTTACCTGTGAGATCCTGGGACTGTGCTGGCTAGTGTCTAGAGAGGCAGTATTGATGTTGTTTGTTGGAGTACATTTCAGGCTTACCTGTGAGATCCTGGGACTGTGCTGGCTAGTGTCTAGAGATTTCAGGCTTACCTGTGAGATCCTGGGACTGTGCTGGCTAGTGTCTAGAGAGGCAGTATTGATGTTGTTTGTTGGAGTACATTTCAGGCTTATCTGTGAGATCCTGGGACTGTGCTGGCTAGTGTCTAGAGATTTCAGGCTTACCTGTGAGATCCTGGGACTGTGCTGGCTAGTGTCTAGAGATTTCAGGCTTACCTGTGAGATCCTGGGACTGTGCTGGCTCGTGTCTAGAGAGGCAGTATTGATGTTGTTTGTTGGAGTATATTTCAGGCTTACCTGTGAGATTCTGGGGCTGTGCTGGCTAGTGTCTAGAGATTTCAGGCTTACCTGCGAGATCCTGGGACTGTGCTGGCTAGGGTCTAGAGAGGCAGTATTGATGTTGAGTGTTGGAGGACATTTCAGGCTTACCTGTGAGATCCTGGGACTGTACTGGCTAGTGTCTAGAGAGGCAGTATTGATGTTGTTTGTTGGAGTACATTTCATGCTTACCTGTGAGATCCTGGGACTGTTCTGGCTAGCGTCTAGAGAGGCAGTCTTACCTGTGAGATCCTGGGACTGTGCTGGCTAGCGTCTAGAGATTTCAGGCTTACCTGTGAGATCCTGGGACTGTGCTGCCTAGTGTCTAGAGATTTCAGGCTTACCTGTGAGATCCTGGGACTGTGCTGGCTCGTGTCTTGAGAGGCAGTATTGATGTTGGTTGTTGGAGTATATTTCAGGCTTACCTGTGAGATTCTGGGGCTGTGCTGGCTAGTGTCTAGAGATTTCACGCTTACCTGCGAGATCCTGGGACTGTGCTGGCTAGGGTCTAGAGAGGCAGTATTGATGTTGAGTGTTGGAGTACATTTCAGGCTTACCTGTGAGATCCTGGGACTGTGCTGGCTCGCGTCTAGAGAGGCAGTATTGATGTTGTTTGTTGGAGGATATTTCAGGCTTACCTGTGAGATTCTGGGGCTGTGCTGGCTAGTGTCTAGAGATTTCAGGCTTACCTGCGAGATCCTGGGACTGTGCTGGCTAGCGTCTAGAGAGGCAGGATTGATGTTGTTTATTGGAGTACATTTCAGGCTTACCTGTGAGATCCTGGGACTGCTGGCTAGTGTCTAGAGAGGCAGTATTGATGTTGTTTGTTGGAGTACATTTCAGGCTTACCTGTGAGATCCTGGGACTGTTCTGGCTAGCGTCTAGAGAGGCAGTATTGATGTTGTTTATTGGAGTACATTTCAGGCTTACCTGTGAGATCCTGGGACTGTGCTGCCTAGTGTCTAGAGATTTCAGGCTTACCTGTGAGATCCTGGGACTGCTGGCTAGTGTCTAGAGATTTCAGGCTTACCTGTGAGATCCTGGGACTGCTGGCTAGTGTCTAGAGATTTCAGGCTTACCTGTGAGATCCTGGGACTGTTCTGGCTAGCGTCTAGAGAGGTAGTATTGATGTTGTTTGTTGGAGGACATTTCAGGCTTACCTGTGAGATCCTGGGACTGGGCTGGCTCGTGTCTAGAGAGGCAGTATTGATGTTGTTTGTTGGAGTACATTTCAGGCTTACCTGTGAGATCCTGGGACAGTGCTGGCTAGCGTCTAGAGAGGTAGTATTGATGTTGTTTGTTGGAGTACATTTCAGGCTTACCTGTGAAATCCTGGGACTGTGCTGGCTAGTGTCTAGAGAGGCAGTATTGATGTTGTTTGTTGGGGTACATTTCAGGCTTACCTGTGAGATCCTGGGACTGTGCTGGCTAGCGTCTAGAGAGGCAGTATTGATGTTGTTTGTCGGGGTGTAGGATAGACAAAGACGTGCATTCACTGCCAGTAGGTGGTCGCGTCGAGATGTCAGGCTCTGAATGTGGTCCTCTAAACGTTTGTTTTCTGATCTTAACTGATGAAGACAGCTCAAAAGGGAGGCAACTGAAGATGAAACAGGATGTATCATGAAATTATTTGAATTGTGAGTCATTATAGAGAACTGCGAGCCATTTCCTACAGATGCCTATGCATTTTATTATCCTGACAATGGTAGTTACTCCCAACAATTATAACAAATGCATACAAATACAAATAAAACTTGACTCTGTATTTCATATTACTAACTCAGTGTTTACCGTTTCAAATGTTGCCCCTACCATCTAAGTAACTATTCACAGATGGGAATTTGACCTTGGGATACTGACTCGACCTGTGCTTGCTTTTAGAGTGTTGTCGATGCTGCATTATTGACAATTCAGAGATGACCTTGACCCGGAGATGCTAACTTGATCTAGTTACTGTGACCTTGACCCGGAGATGCTAACTTGATCTACTTACTGTCAAAGTGTTGTCCTTGCTGCATGAGGAACTGAGATCCCTGCTCCCACTGTCGCTCGAGTAGCTGATCCAGACTCGTTGGGAAATCACTGTCGTAAAACAACAAAGTATCATTAAAGTAACATCAGGTAACAGGTTGTCTACATGACAAACACAGGATCATCATTAGCCTTTACAAAAGTGGAGTCCCAAGCAGGTAATATTATCACATAGTGGTGTGAATGTAAGACTTCATTATGAAATATTTTGGAGTGCCTTGCAATTTTATGTCTTTAATATGATAATGGATATATATATATAGGAATGGTGTAAACTATTGAATCTTGCATGCAAAGTAGACAACAGAAACCCTTTGTTAAAGTAAAGTTACTTTGAAACCATTTAGTGTTTAAATGAATTTCAACTTTGGGGGCAAGGAATCACTTTCTGTAATTTTCACCACCCACATTTTATTCCTTAGGCAAAATCAACAAATGTCGATAATCATTTTAGACACACACCACCCATATATTATCAATTATATGGAGGACATCTAACAGTGTCTTCAGTACGCCCAAATATATTTCACGAGTGTGGCTAATGCACACTCTGGAAAGATATCAAAACATTAGCCATTCTCATGAAATATATTTGGTATTACTGAAAACACTGTTAGATATTCTGTTTATTACAAATTTTTTTGCAAAAACTTTCTCCGCAAGGCCAAGCAACACATCAAGCTGGCAATACTTCACTGGTAAAAATGTAATGAAAGTGCTTCCCCTATCCCCACCCGGATATTTTCATATCTTCAAAGTTTTCTATACATGAAGGATTGACCTAGAATAATTTAGAACATCAAGAATTTTTTTTATACACTTTTGCATCATAAACCAGTATTGTCTCCTTTTGAGAACTCATATTAGTTCTGCCTTAACAACATTTAAAATGTCTTGTTTCGACAGTGAAGTGGTGACACTTTCCCGTTGTCTTGTTTAGACGGTGAAGTGGCGACACTTACCGGTTGTCTTGTTTAGACGGTGAAGCGGCAACACTTACCCGTTGTCTTGTTTAGACGGTGAAGCGGTGACTTACCTGGTGTCTTGTTTAGACAGTGAAGCGGCGACACTTACCCGTTGTCTTGTTTAGACGGTGAAGTGGTGACACTTACCTGTTGTCTTGTCTAGACATGAAGCGGTGACACTTGCCCATTGTCTTGTTTAGACGGTGAAGTGGTGACACTTACCCGTTGTCTTGTTTAGACGGTGAAGCGGCGACACTTACCCGTTGTCTTGTTTAGACGGTGAAGCGGTGACACTTACCTGGTGTCTTGTTTAGACGGTGAAGCAGCGACACTTACTCGTTGTCTTGTTTAGGCAGTGAGGTGACACTTACCGGGTGTCTTGTTTAGACGGTGAAGCAGCGACACTTACCCGTTGTCTTGTTTAGACGGTGAAGCGGCGACACTTACCCGTTGTCTTGTTTAGACGGTGAAGCGGTGACACTTACCTGGTGTCTTGTTTAGACGGTGAAGCAGCGACACTTACCCGTTGTCTTGTTTAGACAGTGAAGTGGTGACACTTACCCGTTGTCTTGTTTTGACTGTGAAGCGGTGACACTTACCCATTGTCTTGTTTAGACGGTGAAGTTGTGAGACTTGGAAACATTTTTGGCACTCCTGTTAACTCGTTACTGCCATCCATTTCTAAAGGTCAAAGGTGAAATAGGTAAATATTTGTGCTGTCATAGGTACGTTAGTCAACAGAACAGAACAAGTGGTTCTATGTACTTTTAGGTTAAATTTGTATAACAAGAGGGCCAAGGGCCTTATCTGTCACCTGAGTGATATCATAGGTACTGGTAGCTTTATTTTATTGTTTAGATGTGATGTGGAAATCAGCATGTAAACTAAGTGAAATACAATATTTGTCATGTCATCAAAGGATGGGGCATGAATCCCAATTTTACAATGTAATACCCTCATTCACTAAAGATGATTCTGACTAAGTTTGAGTAATTTTCTGCTGAAAATGGAAAAAAATAATCCCAAAAGTGTTATTTCCCTATATAAACTAAACTTTACCCCCTCCCCAAGGGAGAACGGATAGCTTGAGAAGAAGATTTTTGAAATATTGGTTAATTTTCCCTTTGGGGCCCCGCCCTGGCCCAAGGGGCTGGGGTAGGAATCTCAATTTTACAATTCAAAACCATCTTCCTCCAAGGATAGTTCTCATCAAGTAAGAATAATTTCCTATAGAAAATTGTCAAAATATACCCAAAAGTGTTGTTTCCCTATATAAACTATAGTAAACTTTACCCACTCCTCAAGGGAGAATGGATAGCTCTAGGGTCCTGAAATTTACAATTTTAATAAAGCTCTTGATGATCTTTCCATCCATGCAGAGAGAATGACTGTAGTACCTCTGAGTCTGGAGACGAAGATTTTTGAAATATTGGTTAATTTTCCCTTTGGGGCCCCACCCTGGCCCCAGGGATTGGGGTAGGAATCCCAATTTTACAATTTTGTAGCCTCATCTACCAAGGATATTTATGACCAAGTTTGAAAAAAATTCCATCCCCTGGTTCTTGAGAAGTTGAAAATGTAAAAAGTTTACACACAACGGATGGAAAGTGATCAGAATAGGTCACTTGAGCAAAGCTCAGGTGACCTAAAAACATGATTTTTGGAGTAACAAATAATCCACCTTAATATGATCTCCCCTTCAGATAATTAATTCTAATCAATGTATATGTAGTTCCCAACCCTGTATAAACTAGAACAAGGACACAAACAATTGTTAAATAACACTAATGTATAAATACTGCCATCCTTACCTGGACTCACAGCATTCATATTGTCTGTTGAATAAAACAAAACATTATTAACTCATGCCATATGATCAAGAAGAATACATAAAATAAACAAAAAACATATAAATTGTAGACGTCTCAGAATTTATTTGAAATCATTTACTGTTGAAACATTTCTAAGTAGGACAGACAGTCATTTGTTATCTCTCTTTCACCTCATAACTTCTAAAATGTAACCTTGAGGAACCCCCACCTACAATGTATATAAAGTAGTACATACCTGGAGATGGAAACATGAAGACCACAGTTAGTTAGATATTTTGTACACAAGTTTTTTGTATAACATTTTGACCACAAAAATCTAATCAGATGTAGAAGTTGATGCTACCATACTATGGTGTAATTATCAACTGAATCTGATGAGGGGTTTGTGAAATATTAGTACAGGCAACAAGCCCTGAGCAAAAGCAAAGAGGTAGAATTAAATGGAACTTATGTGTGAATAAGAAAATGAACGACTTATGAGGAGTCTTGTATTAATAACTTTTAATTCTGCTAAGTGTCTTGGACTACTTACTTGTCGGCCCAAAAGATGATGACAAAGACAGTGGACTTGGGGCACTGAGACTTTGAAAATATGGACTTCCTCCAAATGTAGCAAAACTATTCATCCTGAAAAATCAGAACATTTTCAGTAATAAATGCTCATATAAATAACTCATATATATATACCAGTGAAAATTTGGAGAATAAATTGCCTCAAAAATGATTTTTTTTCTCAGCCAAAATTGTTCCAATTATTTTAGAACCTTGATTCTGACCTAAGGGAATCCCCTTTGCACATTACCATAAAAGAGTGCTTGGTTATTAATAATCTGACCTCTTACGGAACTTTAATCTGACAACTTTGACCTTGAATCTTTGATGAACTGACTAAAAATTTGAACTTAAACCTTCACATCATTGACTACTTTTTTGACCCTGAATTTCTGGTGCGAACAACACCTTCCTCCAACGTGATGTAGGTTAACCTTGACCATGATCTGTTAAATGTTGACATACATACATACCCTGCCAGTCCAGCTACTGTATTACTAATGGTTCCATCCCCTTTCCATTTTGCCTTCTTTGTTCCTGGAGGCGATGACTCCTTCACATTTTGTGACCCTGATTTGACCTTTTTTGAACCTGATGACCCCTGTCCTTGCTTCAATCTCTTTACCTTTTTATCTCCTTTCTCCAGTGACCTGTCAGATTAATTTTTTGTAGGTGACATATTGTGTCAAAAAGAATGTAGTACTGATCAAGATTTTAACTGAAAGTTACCAAATACTTGCTTTACAAACTAAATGTTATTAATTTGGTATTGAAATTTAATCAAGGATTTTGTTGGCAAACATGCGATATATGCACATACACATTTTTATATACACGTCAAAATTTTAAATATCTTTATAATTAGTGTCTGCATTGATAATGCTGTCCCCGTATATTGAATTCTATTAAGCAGTAAGTGTTAATGACCCTAGATGTTTCACAAATGTATCTTATATCACTTCTTTGATCCAAATTATTGTCTGGTGGGGTCAGCTGTTCTTATCAAATCCTGACATCACCAAAATAACCTATTTATATAATTATAACCTTACACTGACCTTGACCTAGAGCGTTTACCATCCATGACATCGGAGTCTTCATCCTCTTCTGTCGCGGAGTCATCCAGGGAATGTTGTCTCGACACTGATGTCACCCCACCCACAAAGTTCTCCAGAACACCCGAAAATGATGTAGCCGGAGCCCCTAAGGAGCTAGTTGCTGCACTTGTTGAACCCATCATACTAGAGTCATTGGAATTTGGGGCCATGAATTTGGGCTCTGCTACCAGAGGGAGCTTTGGATCACCGTTGTGGGTTAGATCCAAGATTGCAGTGTCCTGCTCGTCCATAGACGGAGATTCTGTGGAACTGACTGCAGACGAGTCTGACATCCCTATGCCACTACTGTGTGACAATGGGGGTGTATTGATCTCCCGTTCCTTAAGTACGTCAACACCACCTGGTGGTACTGTGGAGTAGGCACTGGAAATCTGGGAACGAGACTCGCGTTGCTGGGCGAACAGTTCTGAGGACGTATACTTGGCCTCTGCTTTATTTCCCTTCTGTAAAATAAAATTGTAAGATACTAATAAAACCTTGGACTTATCCCTTAGTTAGAACACAAATCAAAGTGTTCCTGAAAGCATCCTTTACAATAAGAGGCAAATGCTCCCAGCAGCAAGGAAGGTTTTGACTTCAAAACTGCACAGAAAGGTTCAAGTTTATATCTAATGTCAAAAGAAGAAAAGAAGAGATTTACTGAAATCTGATAATGAACAGGTACATTTTGGAAGACTCTGACATTTTAAATTCTACAATTGAAATTAAATAAAATCAAAAATGTGAAAAAAAATTCTCTTGACATGCATATCCAAACCTGATTTCACCACAATCCTTTTCAGTCCCATTCCCTATTGAAAATGTACTAGTTTCACAAAAAAAAATATCACAATAAGAAAAAAATACTTAAATGCTTTTGAATATTGTTGAAGTATGAAGGACTGTGTTAGCCTGTCCCAGTACCTTGAAATTCTTGTTGGAATTGATGTTTTTCTCCGGTGAATTGTCCGGAGTAGCATTGTCTGCTGGTATGGGTTTAAACGCAGGGATGATTTTGATATTTGCATCTTTTTTCTGAAAAACAAAATCAATAACTTATAATTAAGGATTGAAGGTATGTCAAGATTGCAGTTACAGCCAATATGAATGCAATATTGGCTGTAACCGCAATCTGACAGACGTTTAATTGTTATTTTTACATTTCCTCATACGACCTGTCTTTTATAAATTAGTCAGATGCGCTTAATTTATATTTCCTGCTGCTGCAAAAACTCACTGGTCCAATTCTACGAATAGCTGCAGACGGCCATTATCGGACCAAAACCTTCCCAAACAACAGTCGCCATTAAAAAATGTAACCTGGCGACAACTGTTAAATGAAGTTAAATGCTCTAATTATATGTGTAGAACATTCTCATACAAAAGTAAGAACTTCCCTTCCTATTCTGGACGTCTTCATTGTCAAAACCCGTCAAAATGCGAATTGTATTAACCAAATGACAACAACAAGATGGCGGCTATCGTATTGGTGGGAGTGGTTGCTAACACTGACGTCACGGAATCCATGGTCATGTGACCAGATAATCGGACTGTACATAGTTACTGTCCAGTAACTACAGGCTGACTTTCCATAGAGTTATTGGAAAATGGGAAGGGAATATGTAAATATTGTTATTTAAATGCAATGTTTTCTGTTGAAGTATTGAAGTATTCACAGCCTAAAATAATCTATTCAGCATTCATATATATATTACATAAACTAACATTTAGTTAACTTTTGTTCTTGCTGATTACTGTATTTTACCAATAATAATCCAACATTATTTTTCTGTCATAAAAGTCCGGATTTGATCTAGCTTTCTGAATTGACTGCCATTTATTTAAGATAATTTGATAATGCAGCTTTAGCCTCAAAATTCCAAACTCCCACAGAATTTTTCTCAGTTTGTTACACAGGACTGACTTTGATTTCTGCATATGGAAAGCAGTGCTCAAGATAAAGACAAATATTTATCTTGTATATATAAATACTTAAGACTGTTCATCAAACCAGAGAGCCAGAGACTTAAGCTAGGTAAAGCTTAAGAAAATTGGAATCATCCCTGTCAAATGAGATTAAAATTATATTGAAATTCTACTTTATTTATTTTTTGAAATTTCCAAATATTTGAATAGAGCTCATATAAAGCTATTCCTACAAAAATTTGTGGATCCATCCATCAAGCCCCCATTGTAACTTTTATACATACCAGTTTTTTGTAGTGATAAGCACAGTATCCACAATACTTGACATTGTCTCCGTAGTTACCAGCTTCCTCACATAGCAACCCGTGGGCTTGAGCACTGGAGTAATAATCGTAAATTACAGGAGTGAGAAACAATATCATCCATTCTAATGCCTCTTACAATTTCAATATTTGCATATAAAAATCTATGATGCCTTTATTTTGATAGCATCAATATGTTTCTGATATTTCAAAAGCAACGATACCTTTTCAGTTTTACATTTTCAATCATATTTACTTTTTTTAATGTTCAATTAAAATGTAGGTTATAAACTCAAATTCCTGTAATGTACAAGTTTGAATCTAGCTAGAGTTGTTAATATATAGGAGTATTTGGTAACTAAGGACTGTTGTACTCACCATGTGACATGGAAGTTCTGTTTACATCCATTTTTGTTACACTGCATACATGCTCCCTGGGTAGCCTTGCTGCTTCGCTCATGTTCTTCACAGATGTAGCATGTCTGTCAGATAAAATACACTGTTAATAAGCTACTATAGAAACCTTAGGGAAGTAAATTAGCAAGTTAGAGTTTCTTGGGTCTTTGTTACAAAGACATTCTATAGTCAGTCTAGAATTAAGGAGTGACCGGTCTTATACTATTTCACTAAATAGGTTCTCATTGTTAGTTTATAGTAACCCTCCCAAGTTTCTAACAAACCACATACTGTGTTGATCATTGGGTGTCAGATGGGTTTCTTTCTTTTTTGAAAAAAAATCCCAAGAAAGTTTGCCTTGAAAAGTCCCTAAACCGTTAACCTTGTCGAGCCCCTAGAGAGTTTATCTAGTTGAACCCAAATAAGTGTATCTTGTCGAACTCCTAGAAGATTTCGTTGCTGAACCCCTAGAAAAGTGACCTCATTCAACCCTAGAACACTTCCCTTGATCAAGTCTTTCAAAGCTGACTTTCTGAGAACTTTATATCAAACTGACCTTGTGAAATCTCTCTGGTGGCACATTCTTCAGTACAATAGGCTCCATGGTCTGCACATTGGCAAACCAGGCCTCGGGTATAAACAGCGCACAAACAACGTGGCACCAACTCACTGTAACGTCAACAACAGGAGAAAACTAGCCAAATGTGGCTTTGGAAGGTCATAAATGTGAAGTTTTTGAGATCAGATCAATAGATGTGACCACAAGACTTTGATTCCCTAATCAGTATATATCACAATTATCAGTCTAGTCTAATCAGGATTTATTTTTGTATCATATCAAAACAGGTAAACCTGTACAAATTACATATAGACTGTACTTAAAATTCACATCATTTATCATTTTTTTCCAATACAGACATTTTATCATACACTGAACACTTCCATTGAACAGTGTGTATACAAATGTAATACACCTGTGTACATTAAACATTGAACAGTGTGTATACAAATGTAGTACACATGTGTACATTAAACATTGAACAGTGTGTATACAAATGTAATACACCTGTGTACATTAAACATTGAACAGTGTGTATACAAATGTAATACACCTGTGTACATTAAACATTGAACAGTGTGTATACAAATGTAATACACCTGTGTACATTAAACATTGAACAGTGTGTATACAAATGTAATACACCTGTGTACATTAAACATTGAACAGTGTGTATACAAATGTAATACACCTGTGTACATTAAACATTGAACAGTGTGTATACAAATGTAATACACCTGTGTACATTAAACATTGAACAGTGTGTATACAAATGTAATACACCTGTGTACATTAAACATTGAACAGTGTGTATACAAATGTAATACACCTGTGTACATTAAACATTGAACAGTGTGTATACAAATGTAATACACCTGTGTACATTAAACATTGAACAGTGTGTATACAAATGTAATACACCTGTGTACATTAAACATTGAACAGTGTGTATACAAATGTAATACACCTGTGTACATTAAACATTGAACAGTGTGTATACAAATGTAATACACCTGTGTACATTAAACATTGAACAGTGTGTATACAAATGTAATACACCTGTGTACATTAAACATTGAACAGTGTGTATACAAATGTAATACACCTGTGTACATTAAACATTGAACAGTGTGTATACAAATGTAATACACCTGTGTACATTAAACATTGAACAGTGTGTATACAAATGTAATACACCTGTGTACATTAAACATTGAACAGTGTGTATACAAATGTAATACACCTGTGTACATTAAACATTGAACAGTGTGTATACAAATGTAATACACCTGTGTACATTAAACATTGAACAGTGTGTATACAAATGTAATACACCTGTGTACATTAAACATTGAATAGTGTGTATACAAATGTAGTACACCTGTGTACATTAAACATTGAACAGTGTGTATACAAATGTAATACACCTGTGTACATTAAACATTGAATAGTGTGTATACAAATGTAGTACACCTGTGTACATTAAACATTGAATACTATGCACATACCACCAGTGTCTGTTCTTTTTAGTGCACCATCCTTCTGGGGGCAAAGTTCACATCTCTACAACACAAACACAAATACAGTATTAACAGACCATGTACTACTAATCACCAGATCTACATAGAAACATAAGCAGCTTACAAGATAAATGCTGCATCCTCATGATCTGGAATCAGAAGTTCTTTTCTGTTTTTTTCATTTTTTTACACTGATATCCTGCAAACCAAGTGTTGAAGCTAAACACTATTTCCAAAAATAACAGCTGTTAATATAAATAAGCACCCCAAACTGAGCCTACACCTCAAAGCTGACACCATGAAGATCGATCTCATCTACTACACACACAGGTACATACACTGTATACAGGTATAAATGGTATGGACTTCAAAGTATACATTATTATGAAAGTCCACACTATTTGATGTTATGTAAACTAAAAATTGAGTTTCAAATCATGGAATGGCTTATTAGCAATGTGCAGACTTTCCATACCAAAAACAAAATCCCCAAGTCTTAAATTGAAGGATCCCTGTGTTACTAAAGGAAAACTGCAAGAGACTTAGCTTCCATGTTAGTTTTTAAACAAATTCACGACATACATTAAACTCCTCTCACTTTTGTTGTTGGTATGACTGTGTGATGGGTATAATTGTACTATATACATGTTACTATAATGTACCCTTGACCAAGCTTAAGTCATTAAGCTCATTTGGTTGGAGTGGCAGCATTATGATTGCAGGTCTAGGGTTAAATTCTAGTAGTATAGCCCCCGTTACTTTTTTTCTTTCTTAAATAAATGCTCTGTTATTACTTAGGTAGGTTTTCTTTTCAGAAGTGATCTATCAAAGTTATTATCTTGCTGGAAAAAAACAGTCTTAAAAGTTTAATAAACTTTTGGCACAGGGATCCTTCTGTTTCATTCAAGTTTTCAAAAGATGATGACAGAAAATCTTTAAAAATAAAGAATTACTGTACATAATCCTTGGGAGATTGTAAAACCTCCTCTCACATAAATAAGACGTTATTGGAATAAATTATACATTTTACATGACTAGACAATCTACGATGTAGCATGCATAGTTAGTCCAGTCCTGTCACCCATAGGCCTCAGTCTATAACTGATATCATAAACAGTCCAGTCCTGTCACCCATAGGCCTCAGTCTATAACTGATATCATAAACAGTCCAGTCCTGTCACCCATAGGCCTCAGCAGTGTTCTCCCCAGGCTGTTTTTTTGCAGCATAGCACCGGTACCATGCTCCTTTAATTTCTTGCCATGTTGCTATCCTAGATCTTCTCTGCTATATATTCTTGGTAAATCTAAAGTTACAATGCTGCTTTGATTTTACACAGAGTGCTGCTTTAACAGAAATATTGAAATACCATGCTTCTTTCAAAACATCTGGGGAGAACACTGCTCAGTCTATAACTGATATCATAAACAGTAAGTGTATAATATAAACACTACATGTATTTGCTGATCATTCTGATTGTCACCAACACTAATTTTGTCTCTGTTGATCTACTGTCTAGGACATGAATCTTACAGAATCATGTACAGCCTTGTTTGATGGAGATTAGTAAAGGAACTTGAATACATATCAAGACAATATTACTTCTACATCTCCGTCATACTGAGGTGACTGAATCTACTATATACATAGCTAGCTATTTGAAGAAATGCTGGAACAAGCTAAAGGTAAAAGCGATTTTAATTAATTTCAATTTAGATCATTAATGAATTTGCAGAAAACCTGCAAAAATCTAATTGTACTGAAATTGGATATTTCTAATATGCAAGCACATTCAATTTCGGTAAAGGTTGGGTTGACTTGTTTATAGTCTTGTTAACTAATGCAGTAATTACTGGCAGGCCAGCAACAGAAAATCAAAATGTATAATCATGAATGTCTCAATTCTGCATGATACATATTAGAAATTATAGAATGCAGAACTACATATGTTTGCAGATGTATTATTTTGCACATAAAATATATTTACTGTAAGTATTTGTGATATCATGATCAACTATCAGAGGTTTTCGCAACACAAAATTGAGAGTAAAATTTCTATTTATCACTGAACTCATTCTCCCCTGAAGACACATTTGAACTCCTCCAATTCAAAGGTTGGGTTAGTTTATTAGGAAATTTCAGGGGTGAATGAGTTAATTCAGTATTTTGAAAATAGTATTTATTACTAAATAAATAGCCAATTATATAGTAATAAATTGTTAAAATTTCATAGAAAACATGCTTTTAAAAATCTCTGATACGGAACATGGAGTGCTCAGGCAGTGTTAGGTTGCAAATAAAACTTACTGAAGGTTCTGGAGTACTATTTCTGTTGCTACCCTGCTAGATAAAAAATGGACAGGTTCATGAATCAAAAACAGTATTTACATTCAATATAAGCAATTTGAGTATTTCTCAGTTGCAAAGACATGAAGCAGTGATAAATGTGATAAATCTTACATACGAGTCCTGAGTCCTATACTCATAGAATTTTGACGGGACTTGCAGCATTTCTGGAAATACTTAAATCTAACATTGTCGGACCCATTGTTTTTAGCAAAACAGTTGAAAATGACCCATGTAAATACAATGTAGATTGATCACTGCATGAAGGTATTTTTATCCTCGTTATCCCTTGTTTCCAGCAACAATAAATTCCCTATCTCCCTCATTCAAACAATGATGATCCAAAGTTCAAATCGCTGCAGTAATCTGAACATCTTGTATATCAGGAATGTGTAACTACACAGGGAAAAAAATACAAATACGCTGCTTTTATCATGAATGGAACACAAATATCTAAACCGAAGGATTTGAAACAATTGTTCCCATGATTTATCTAATAATATATCACCAAACAAATAAGATCCACACTGAAACAGCATCGAAGCATTGTCAACAGAGTCAATGCTCACATAGTTCCAGACAAACCGAAACTCAAAATGTTGTAAACGTGCTTCCGGTTGATCACAAAATGGCTGCTTACCACTCGAGCTGTCCGTTCTTGAGACTCGCATTTCCTGCAGAACCAAGGTCCTGTCGGCACATGAACGATCCCGTAACATGCTGCAAATAAAGGAGAAAATGATCTTCAACTATGTTGAATAAAATCGCAAAAAAAACTCATCCCTGAAAGGTGCACACATGTGGAGGGAAAACCACAGAAGTGGCAACGAACCTTGGTGTACGGCGACATTACAACCAGTTCCATCACAATAAACGAGTGGGTTTTCAGCCCATCCGCGTTCGTCGGAGCATACGCAACATCCCCCAACCATCTCCTTCATATTGGCGAGCTCCAAATTCTAAAAAGCCCCTCAAAATCACATAATGTTTGCATCTTAACTATTCATCCTCCATAACCTTTTCCGGTTATTAAGGTTATTACACATGCGCACACAATGACGTAATGAATTGTGGGATATGTTGTTGAACAAAACCAAAACACAACCACGTGCTTTCCCGAAAACGTAATATTTTGTCACATATAATATGCGTAGAGAACAGTTCTCTTCTTTTTCCGCTTTAAAATTTTATGACCAACGGAAATCCATAAATTAAAACAATTAAATGTAAACGTACAGCTAAAATTGAAAATAAAACTTTAATGGCATTCGACTTTTATCATTTTCGTAGAGTCCTTTTACGATTTTTAACTGTTGTATTTCCGCCAAGACTGTAATTACAGACTTGGATATCAAAGCCAGTGCTACATGCACAATATAGATCATCATGATCTGTTTCTGATCACGATAAGGTTTAAAGTTTATTGAAAAAATATATGAAAAACACAAATTCTTTCGAAGACGGCTTCTTTTATTCATATAAGTAGATCTACTACTGAGTCTAATGAAATCTTTTACCAGAAGCATGAAATGATAATGTCTCAGGTAAAAGACACCGACAGAAAAACAGAAAAAATACCACAATTAAGGATGTATACATAATTATATATATTCATGTATTAAAGTTATTTCTTATATGCATTTTTGGAAAAAGGAGTTAATGGCATAGTAGAATATGCAATAATATATGTCCGTGTGTCCGTTTTTTCCCCTATGATCGGTCAAAGATACCAATTTAACATAATTTGTGATTTTTGAGTTTAGTTGATATACGTTTAGTTTTAACTATTTGCAGGACAAATTCATTCATTATCTTCCAAGTGTGTTATTAGATATCTATGAATGTTTGCAGAATTGATGATACTCGTCCTGCTATTTAATTATCAAAGTAAAATTTCTTAATCTTATTATTTTAATTCAGAAAAGCGATTTAAGTTACCCCTACCCCTTATTTTAAATAAAACAGCCACACAAATGGGGGTCTGTGTGCTTCTTTTTTTGTCCCATGATCATATGTGTTATTTCTTTTTTTTACCTTTTTCGGGGACAACAATTTAGGTGCTTTAGTTACATCATATTGAACATAATCAAGGTTTACTGTAAAAAAGAACTTGCTACAATTAAAAATGGCGACTCAATTACGATTTTACGACGAGAAATCAGGAAAAGAGATAGACTACTTCAATTATTCAGATCACACTGTTCCCCAAAAAAAATAGCCAACTTTCGGAAACAACGTAATCATGTAAATAATCTTCAAAAGCTAACAAAAGAATTTTGTATGCAGATATAAAATGGCAGTTTAGATCAATACTCCGATTAGAACCCTAAAAACTTTTGGAAAATTGTCCGCAAATTAATAAAAACTTCCGATAACGTCAATAGTATATCTCCTCTTAGAAATGAAACTGGAAACCTAGAAATAGCAAACGACATTGAAGCTAATATTCTGAATGATTACTTTGTTTCCATTTCTACAATTGACGATACAAACATTGACGTACCGACGGTAGAACTTGTGACAAACTCTACTTTATCTGACATACCTCTCAACACTAATGACAATATAGACATTCTCAAATCTTTAAATGTTAGTTAAGCTGTTGGAAATGACACAATTAGCCATCATCTGTTGAAAAATACAGCAACCTCGGTAGCTCTCCCTCTATCTCTTATATTTAAATCTTCTCTGGAGACTGGTGTCTTTCCTAGCCAATGGAAACAAGCCTTTAGAGATGACTTCATTTTAAAAGGGGGATACACAAGATTCTGCTAATTATAGACCGATTGCTTTATTAAGTACAGTTGGGAAAGTCTTTGAACGGCTAGTATAGTAAAATATTTAAATAACTGTTTATTAGATAATTCATTAATATATAAACATCAATCTGGATTCCAGCCTTGTCACTCTACTGTTCATCAAATGATATAAATGTATCACACATTATGCGAAAATTTAGAAAAAAAGGTATCCTACTTGCCTAGCTTTTTGTGATATATCTAAAGCGTTCGATCGTGTGCGACACAGGAGACTGAAAGTGAAACTAGCTAGCTATGGTATAACTGGGAAAATATTAGATTGGCTGAGTACTTATGTTAGTGATAGGAGGCAGCAAGTTTTTATTTGTAATGATAAGTATTCTTTTACGTATACTAATACTGGAGTACCCCAAGGCTCAGTACTAGGCCCTTTACTTTTTATTTTATATATAAATGATATATCTTCAGATAGAGTCTGCAAGGATAATTACTGGGTTACCTTCATTGAAAGTGGTTTAGAAACTTTATCTGAGAGAAGATCAAGAAGGAAATTACAACTTTTTTTTTTTTACAAAACTCATAATAATCACGCACCGAACTTTCTCGTCTCCCTACTACCCCCTTTAGTGTCATAATCTCCCATTATAACCTCCGTAATGCTGAGAACTACTGTATACCTAATTCCAGACTACAACTAACAAGTTTTTAAAAATACTCTCCGTAAGCAAAACTTAATTCACGTTCCAAATTATTACCTCATCGGCGACAGCAAAAGAAATATTTTATATTCTAGATTACGAAATCGTTCTAGTACCTTAAATACTCATCTATTTCATGCCAATTTAATTGATTTCCAGCATTGTCAGTGTGAACATCCCGTAGAAGATACATACCACTTATTTTTTGTCTGTAAAAACTATGCGAACCAGAGAGTTAAACTCTTCCGTGAATTGAATGATTTCATCCCACTTGACTTGCAGCTAGTGTTATATGGTAGTAATGAATTGCCCCAGTAAGATAATGAACCAATAGTAAGACAGACGCAGCAATTCATCCGATACACAAATAGATTTTGAATATTATCTCTTGCTCTCCCAGCAGGTCAAAAAATTAGACTAACCTTATACTTAGTTTTTTCCCCAGCTTACTCTGTAATACAACATTATAGTTAACCTGTGTACCATTATTTTCATAATCAATAAATATGTGAAAAAGAAACTATACCATGTGGCTGGTCTTTCTGTGTGAAGACGGACTAGTGGAAATGAAAATACCAGCGGTCGACGAATGAACAGGGGAAAGATTTATAGCACGGGATGTGATGAACATTAGAACAGCAGACAGTGAACGAATAGTGAAAAGATTGTAACAAACGGAACTAGGCTAGTTCCGTTTGCATTGGGAAGAGCAGTCACATGGTCAGAGATGCAGTTTTACACATTTTAGTAGCTCTAGAATCTAGCTTCAAAAAAGGTGAAAATTTGGTCTTTCGTGAAGCGCAAGAAATACACATTTTCAAAATGGCCACCAAATTGGTCATTATTTTTATTCTCCTACAAAAGTTCTACGAACAACAGGCATCTAGTCTTAACGCATTTTCAGCTGCGAGCTAGCTATTAAAATTAATTATTACTTTTTAAAAATTACAAAAACCTGTCACACAAGATCAAAACGAGAATTGAACGTGATTGAAACCTCAGAAGAGTACATCCTTAACTGCACCATGTAATACCCTGAATATATACATAACTCTGAACCTATTTTTCTAGTTAATCACATGATCGCCGTGCTATTCAGTGCCGAGCACACCGAAATCATTTAAAAGGTATTTTTCAATGCCTCGTCTTGGGACCGAACCCATGACCTTTTGTGTGGCGTTCTCCGAGGCCGGGCAATGGTTCGTATTTACATTTATATAGTATAGACTGCCAGTTAGTTCAGTTATAATGCCACAATGGAGAAATAGATAGAGAACCAAGATGGCGGGATTTTAGAAAGAGAGGGAAAAAACCCAATCCTAATCGTGTACATGTAATAAATGAAATAAGCATAAATCTCGTGCATATGAAATGGAAACGAATTTAACTTGATATCATACATCGTCCTGCTTGAATGTGATGCTCTTTGGATGATTTTCCGTTCTATGTTTTCCAAACACTGGAATTGTTGCATGCCTCAAATTATATCGTATGTGAGCATTGTAGAATATTATATGTCAATAATTTAAACGTTCTTTAGCATTGCATTATATTTTTGTAACATTAATATATAGATTTCCCCTGTTTTATCAATGTGTCTTTCTTGTAAGATCGTTATTCCAATTGAATTACATTAATTGTTTTCCTAATTCTTCATTACTTAACCGTCGGAACCAACTATACTGCCGATACATTTATATAACCTCTTAGTTTTATGGTCTGGCTTAAGGTAAGACACATTAAGTTTTCCATGGAAAAATATAAACGTAGGCCCAACCACACAAACAATAATTTCCTTATTTTGTACGGTTAAAATAATAGCCACCTTTTCAGATGAAATATTATGTAAATAGCAGCCAAAGATGGGTGATTACAAATGACAAATTAAGAATTAGTTTTTGTAATCTCAAGCAAAACGATTACCTTTCTAATGACCGAAGAACCCACACTAGACCATAAGACACCTCCTGTTACAGAATCACGGCCACAAATCTGAGTTAACACTCTAACGATGTCTTCGTGGACAAAAGTGTCAAATTTGTATCGATGGTAGCCCGAGTTTATTAAAATTGTAAACCAAGTAAACGTTACTGTAATGTCATCTACATTATTTCTCTTAGCTGATGGTTACATAAGAGTTATCTCCCCTCCAACACATTTTATTTTATCACGCCAGCTGCTAACATTTTCAAAACAAGGTTACCGCGAGCGGTATATAATACGCCCGTCACACATTGAATGAGCAGTTGTTTGTATGATTGAAATATATGAAGTATTTGTGAGTAATTGATATTAAAAGAGAAATCATTCAACATAACTGGTAGATCAATGAGTGCAATACAACATCATGGAACGCATGCATCGCATTAATGAAACCAAGGGTAATAACTCGGATGGTCAGTAATTACGGTCGGATAATGGCGGTTATCGAACTTGTCCGAGGTTTCATGGTAATTAACCTTGTTGTGAAGTTTGAAGTTAATCCGTTAATAATTACTCGAGATATCGAGCGGACACTGTTTCGGCAAGTCCATAAAGGGGCATAACTCCACAAATTATGGTCGGATAATGGCGGTTATCGAACTTGTCCGAGGTTTCATGGTAATTAACCTTGTTGTGAAGTTTGAAGTTAATCCGTTAATAATTACTCGAGATATCGAGCGGACATCGTTTGCCCGCCCGCCCGCGTGATAACATAATACGTCCCCGTCTTCGACGGGCGTATAAAAATAAACAGGCTAACGCCGAATATACACATCATGTATATGATTAACACCCTTATGCATTGCACCAACGACAACTGAACCAATCATTAAGGGATTCTAAAAACCAAAAAAAAAAAAACATTTTAAAAGATTGAAGAACGATGTTAGCCACTCAGTATTCAAGACACAGGTATCTGAATCTTGTATATAAATATGTGGAAATATAAAATAGTTTTTCCTATCCTTCTTTATCCATTGCTCTATATTAAAACATATATATTTCTATATTTTATGACAAGTTTACATACCAGTGCAGATGCCTGTGTTGCGGGTTACCTGAGCTGCCCTCATCGGAGTAACAGCTTTTAGGTAAAGGTTATGAAGCTCTAAAAAAGCTACGTGTGACCCTCAGTGGGTACTACAGCTAGCAGTGTTAGTGAGGTTAAGCCCTCAGTACGAGCACATTATAGTAAGTAGTAAGAACTCATCTTGATTTCACAAACGTGAATAGTTTCCATATCAAACATAGTATATCGAAAAAATCGATGGAGTTCAAAGAAGTGGCTGAATTGAAAAATCTTTCATAGCCGCCGTTAGCCTAAATTAACCAACGCTATATCGTACAGGAGACAGCGAGGAGATTTGATAGAATTTTATAAATTAATCCATGGAAAATACGACCGCAATGTCACTGTTCTCTAAGTAATGGAAAGATGTTTCTAAACGATCAGGGAAACAGAGGAAATTCTTCGAAAATATACCCCAACAGTGTGCAATTATGAAGAGGAAAAATAGTTTTTTTTACGAAGAACTGCAAATGTGTGGAATAACTTGATATATACTGCATGAGTTCAAAGCTCAAACATAAGTAGGTTCTAGTAGATATATACATGCATTTGTTAAAATCAAAAACCACAATAACTTTGAAGCCACATTTACAATTTATATATTTAAGGAATGATTTTTATTTTTTTAACATTTATGAGGTCATAACAACAATGGGTTTATGGACATATTGAATGAATCGCGTTACTTCATGTAAAATATGTCCAAAAACCCATTGTTGTTATGACCTCATAAATGTTGAAAAAATAAAAATCATTCCTTATATTTACATTGACGAATCCTTTCAGTCGATCGATATAACAACGAATAAAACAAATAAACAGGGTTTGTTCCTGCTTATACACGGGTGCAACGCAGTGGCGAGAACAGTGTTTTTCGCGGGGAAATGTGACACTATCGTGAGAGAACTTAGCAACCGTCAACAACAATAACACAACAAAATGTAGTTCCATATTCAATGTTTATTTGTAGCACAGGACACGTGAATATGTGGATATTTCACAAAGCACAGTTCAATAATATTTTAAGATGTAAGAATTAAGCATCTAGTTCGGTCGTTCCGAGTGAGTAGTTTTTGTAGTGTATTACTACGCAGTGTGATCAGGTTACTATCAGTTCCCACGTGCTGAGATTCTATTAACACCTGTGTTATGCATTTATGAATGTAATTTTTGTCAATGGGTCTAAGCATACAGAATGTAAATATCAACAAATAAATACCAAAAATACTGGGATAATGCACCTGTAACAACTTGATTCCCTAATATAACTGCTTGCATATTTTTTTCCTCCCCAAGGAATCTATAAATATTTGTCAGCTGGTAGCATCCTTGTTGTATAAGGTGATATCAGAGACAACTTTGATCATGAACAGACAAACCACACTTTGTCACCGAAAAGAAAGGAATTCTTCCAAAATTTGTTCTTGACTTGGCAAACCAACTTTGTTCTAGCCCCGAGAATATACATTGGGCAGGCCATGACATTACCTATGCACAAAGTTAGGTTAGCATTCATCAACTGAAATCGGAGAAGTCAAAAATGTTTCTGCCCTTTTAGAATTCCATAACCCACAGATCCTGAATGTCATATGAGGCTTAAATCCTCTCACTAGTACTTAGGAAATACAATGTAGTATTTAAAAGTTTTTAACAGATCACAATACTCTGTTTCTTTGATTTGTTCATTTTTCATTTCCTGTAACAAGTCATCAACAGTCCATGGGATTTTTAAATGAAAGTCGATATTTTTCTATTTCCCATAACAACTGTATTAATTGACAGCTGAATATTTCAATGTGATTCCCCTCCAATACCTTATTTTCCGGTTTTTCATTATCTATGTAACAACAATTTACTGTGGCACTAGAAGTTATCCTTTTGTATGGTAACTCGCTCTGATTTACTGAGGAACTCATAGGAGTTGTCTCCCTTTTGTATGGTAACTCGCTCTGATTTACCTAGGAACTCATAGGAGTTATTTCAATTTTGCATGGTTTCTCCTTTGATTCACCGAGGAACTCATATGAGTGGTCTCCCTTTTGTATGATTACTCGCTCTGATTTACCGAGGAACTCATAGGAGTTGTCTCCCTTTTGTATGGTAACTCGCTCTGATTTACTGAGGAACTTATAGGAGTTATTTCAATTTTGCATGGTTACTCGCTTTGATTCACCGAGGAACTCATGAGTGGTCTCACTTTTGTATGGTTACTCACTCAGATTTACTGAGGAAATCATAGGAGTTATCTCCTCTTTTGTATGGTTACTCGCTTTCATTTACCGAGGAACTCATAGAGTGATCTCCTTTTTGTATAGTAACTTGCTCTGATTTACTTAGGAACTCATAACAGTTATCTCCCTTTTGTATGATTACTCGCTCTTATTTACTGAGGAACTCATAAGATGTATCTCCCCTTTATATAGTTACTTGCTCTGATTTACCGAGGAACTCATATGAGTTATCTCCCTTTTGTATGGTTACTCGCTCTGATTTACTGAGGAACTCATAGGAATTATCTCCCTTTTGAATGATAACTCACTTTGATTTACCGAGGAACTCATATGAGTAATCTCCCTTTTGTATGGAAACTTACTCTGATTGACCAAGGAACTCATAGGAGTAATCTCCCTTTTGTATGGTTACTCGCTTTGATTTACAGAGGAACTCATATGAGTTATCTCCCTTTTGTAGGATTACTCGCTCTGATTTACTAAGGAACTCATAGGAATTATATCCCTTTTGTTATAGTTACTCGCTTTGATAAACTGGGGAACTCATAGGAGTAATCTCCCTTCTGTATGGTTACTCGCTCTGATTTACTGAGGAACTCATAAAAGTTATCTCCCTTTTGTATGGTTACTCGCTCTTATTTACTGAGGAATTCATAAGATTTATCCTCCCTTTATATAGTTACTTGCTCTGATTTACCGAGAAACTCATAGGAATTATCTCCCTTTTGAATGATTACTTGCTCTGATTTACCACGGAACTCATAGGAGCTATTTCCCTTTTGTATAGTTACTCGCTTTGATAAACTGGGGAACTCATAGGAGTTATCTCCCTTTTGTATGGTTACTCGCTCTGATTTACTGAGGAACTCATAGGAATTATCTCCCTTTTGAATGATAACTCGCTTTGATTTACCGAGGAACACATATGAGTAATCTCCCTTATGTATGGAAACTCACTCTGATTGACCAAGGAACTCATAGGAGTTATCTCCTCTTTTGTATGGTTACTTGCTTTGATTTACCAAGGAACTCATAGGAGTAATCTCCCTTTTGTATGGTTACTCGCTTTGATAAACTGAGGAACTCATAGGAGTTATTACCCTTTTGTATGGTTACTCGCTTTGATTTACAGAGGAACTCATATGAGTTATCTCCCTTTTTTAGGATTACTTGCTCTGATTTACCAAGGAACCCATAGGAGGTATTTCCCTTTTGTATAGTTACTCGCTTTGATAAACTGGGGAACTCATAGGAGTTATCTCCCTTTTGTATGGTTACTCGCTCTGATTTACTTAGGAACTCATAGGAATTATCTCCCTTTTGAATGATAACTCGCTTTGATTTACCGAGGAACTCATATGAGTAATCTCCCTTATGTATGGAAACTCACTCTGATTGACCAAGGAACTCATAGGAGTTATCTCCTCTTTTGTATGGTTACTTGCTTTGATTTACCAAGGAACTCATAGGAGTAATCTCCCTTTTGTATGGTTACTCGCTTTGATAAACTGAGGAACTCATAGGAGTTATTATCCTTTTGTATGGTTACTCGCTTTGATTTACAGAGGAACTCATATGAGTTATCTCCCTTTTGTAGGATTACTTGCTCTGATTTACCAAGGAACTCATAGGAGGTATTTCCCTTTTGTATAGTTACTCGCTTTGATAAACTGGGGAACTCATAGGAGTTATCTCCCTTTTGTATGGTTACTTGCTCTGATTTACTGAGGAACTCATATGAGTTATCTCCCTTTTGTATGGCTACTTGCTCTGATTTACCGAGGAACTCGTAAGTAATCTCCCTTTTGTATGGAAACTCACTCTGATTGACCAAGGAACACATAGGAGTTATTTCCCTTTTGTATGGTTACTTGCTTTGATTTACTGAGGAACTCATAGGAGTTATCTCCTCTTTTGTATGGTTCCTCGCTTTGATTAACTAAGGAACTCATAGGAGTAATCTCCCTTTTGTATGGAAACTCACTCTGATTAACCAAGGAACTCATAGGAGTAATCTCCCTTTTGTATGGTTACTCGCTTTAATAAACTGAGGAACTCATAGGAGTTATTACCCCTTTGTATGGTTACTCGCTCTGATTTACTTAGGAACTCATAGGAGTTATTTCCCTTTTGTATGGTTACTGGCGTTTTCTTTGTGTCAAGTTCACATGATGCATTTGTGGTAGCCTGAATTAATAGTTCTTTTTTTTTGATCATTTGAAAAATTAGTTAGTTAAAGTTAGAATACAAGACATAGTTTCTTTCATAAATTGTTTTATTTTCTGATGAAGGCACTAACCCATGAACAGCTCTTCCACAAGTATCCACAGCAACAAAAATAAAGGTCTAATCCATAATCTAGTTCACACCTGTCTGGCCTAGTCAACACATATGAGGTCTAGTCCACACTTGTGAGGTCTAGTCCACACTTGTGAGGGCTAGTCCACACTTGTGAGGTCTAGTCCACACATGTCTGGCCTTGTCCACACCTGTAAGGTCTAGTCAACACCTGTGAGGTAAAGTCAACATATGTGAGGTCTAGTCAACACCTGTGAGGTAAAGTCAACACATGTGAGGTCTATTCAACACCTGTATGGCCTAGTCCACACCTGTGAGGTCTAGTCCACACTTGTCTGGTGTAGTCCACACCTGTGAGGTCCAGTCCACACACCTGACAGGTAAATGATGGAATATATACCTAGACTTCACCTGATGGAGGTTGTTCTAAGAAAGACATACACCGTAGAAAAAGGGACCTATTTCCAAGGTCATTGAAAGAACTCACTATGATGATGGATTCAGGCAAGCTACAATTAATACAATACAGGACCTCTTACACCGTTTAGTCTACAATACATAATTATACAACTCAGAATCTGATCTTTTGAAAAAGAAAATCATCCAAACTCTGGTTTGTTTGTCTGAAACCCATGCTGTGTGATTGTGTGAATGTAGACAGAACTGTACCATGGACACTTGATTTACTGTATAGTGTCTTGCTGTCCAATGGAAGAAACAAGTAACTTTGATAACTATATTGCAGCCAAACATTAATTTCACAAAATCTGTAATTACTTCAGACTTAATTTGGTCCCAAAACTAATGAAGTTTAGTGTGTTGTGTATTACATGAAAACACTGTACCGTATGCATCCACCATTAAACCAATGCCTGATAACAGAGATACAAAACTAATCAATTACTTCAGTAAGCTTACTTTGATTAACAGTTTGTGCTGACCTCTCTAAGAAAGGTTAGATATATCTATGTAAATGTTTCAATAATTTGCACATATAAACTCATTCACCCCTGATTACACATTTGAACCCTTCCAATTCAAAGGTTGTAATAGTCCATCTTGAAATTTCAGGGGTGAATGAGCAAAGCTTCTGTTGTACTTATAAACAGCAAAGCATAGCAACAACGACTTCACAGGTGATTATTTTTTCATCAAATCAGAGTCTTTCAAGACAACAGACATGAAATAATGACAATATTGTAGAACATTTATGATAACACACACTGTCTCTCATCACTCAATGCTAAGTAACATGGTACAAACTACATATTGATCCCCAGGGGACCCGACAAAACAACGCGTGGCTATACTAGACACTTAAAGTGGAATGTTCCCAATGTTATCAACGACAAAAACTAAACAAAAAAACTACTGATTGATGGCTTATCTAATTTGACAGTGACCTCCAAGTAAAGGTTGTCAAGGATACACTACTAATCCAATGGCTGTCAAGTTGTGAGTTGACAGATTATTGTCGTTAGTGATACTCTGACGCAGCGCTCCTCTATTGTTATATACTAAATACAACACTACAACTGTTAACCAGATACCATTCCTACAAGCTATCTAAGCGGGAACTTTACAACATTTATGTCTCATGTTATTTCATATTTTGACGCAATTTCTACTGAAAAAATAATATTTTAGCTAATATACATAATTTCTATATATTAAATAACATAAATATCCAACAATATAAGTAGCAGACCTTTGTAAAAACTATCACGCTATGGAATGACTTGTTGGGAATGATGGATAAAGCTCACTGGAATGTTAGGCTGTACTGGGAGATACCTAATGTATTACTGTAAGTCCTGGCCGTGGACAATCTTACTGTTTGTGACAGAGATGTAATACAGTTCCTGGACGTGGACAATCTTACTGTTTGTGACAGAGATTTCATACAGTTCCTGGCCGTGGACAATCTTCCTGTTTGTGACAGAGATGTAATACAGTTCCTGGACGTGGACAATCTTACTGTTTGTGACAGAGATTTCATACAGTTCCTGGCCGTGGACAATCTTACTGTTTGTGACAGCGATGTCATACAGTTCCTGGCCGTGGACATTCTTACTGTGTGTGACAGAGATGTAATACAGTTCCTGGCCGTGGACATTCTTACTGTTTGTGACAGAGATTTAATGCAGTTCCTGGCCGTGGACAATCTTACTGTTTGTGTCAGAGATGTAATACAGTTACTGGCCGTGGACAATCTTACTGTTTGTGACAGCGATGTCATACAGTTCCTGGCCGTGGACATTCTTACTGTGTGTGACAGAGATGTAATACAGTTCCTGGCCGTGGACATTCTTACTGTGTGTGACAGAGATGTAATACAGTTCCTGGCCGTGGACATTCTTACTGTGTGTGACAGAGATGTAATACAGTTCCTGGCCGTGGACAATCTTACTTTTTGTGACAGAGATGTCATACAGTTCCTGGCCGTGGACAATCTTACTGTTTGTGTCACAGATGTAATACAGTTCCTGGCCGTGGACAATCTTACTGTTTGTGTCAGAGATGTAATACAGTTCCTGGCCGTGGACAATCTTACTGTTTGTGACAGAGATGTAATACAGTTCCTGGCCGTGGACAATCTTACTGTTTGTGACAGAGATGTAATACAGTTAATGGAAGCTGTATCTGTTTTTAAATTGTAAACATTCTCGTATTTCAGCATTCTGTTGCACATCTAACCAATTAGTGCCAACAATGTATACAGGGAATTTTTCACTGGATTACGTTTTGCAATTTTGCCCTCTGAAATGAGGGCAAATTTATCAAAACAGTGATCAGTAGCTACTATTTATAGCAATATACTCCTAGTCATGTCACAATTGACACTCAGCGGAAATACTTTTGGATAGAGTAATACATAGATCAGTGTAACAAGGAGTCGATTAGGTTTCTTGTAAATATGGGTTACAAGTTAAAGTAATTGAGACCTAACTAAATATACACAGTGTTTCTTTAATCTAATAAGGTATTTGGTGTTTTTTGAGGAGCAGACAGTAAACATAGAAGAATTTGGCAGTTACTGATTTTGACCATTGGCTAAATTAAAGATAATACTGTGTCTCATACATATAACATGTTTTGTTCACGTCTCAGATAAAACGACACGGACAAATTATCACAATCTGCAATATCTGTCACCATTGAGGACAACAACATTTTCTTCTCCACAAGGTTAAATTCTAAAACATCAAAAGTTTTTGAATTGTTCCATGCTGAAATGACAGAAAAAAGATACAGGTGAAATATTTCATTTAACAACTGAAAGATTTATTAATCTGTTTGGTTCTGTCTCTGGCAGTAAAATTTACAACATTATCATAACCTAACTAATTGACTAAACTAACCATATATCCAGCTTCTAATTTATTAACTTTAATTCCAGTTCTTAAAGAAATAATCTATGTTCCATTTCTAATGAAATACTAAAATGTCCATCAATAATTTATCATGGTTCATGTTTCCTCCTTAAAATGAAAACAGTACATGTACATGTTCTGGAACGTAGAAGTGATGCCAGCCAGTACATGTTCTGGAACGTAGAAGTGATACCAGCCAGTACATGTACAAGTTCTGGAACGTAGAAGTGATACCAGCCAGTACATGTTCTGGAACGTAGAAGTGATGCCAGCCAGTTCATGTTCTGGAACGTAGAAGTGATACCAGCCAGTACATGTACATGTTCTGGAACGTAGAAGTGATGCCAGCCAGTTCATGTTCTGGAACGTAGAAGTGATACCAGCCAGTACATGTACATGTTCTGGAACGTAGAAGTGATCCCAGCCAGTACATGGTTTGGAACATAGAAGTGATCCCAGCCAGTACATGGTTTGGAAGGTAGAAGTGATACCAGCCAGTACATGTTCTGGAACGTAGAAGTGATGCCAGCCAGTTCATGTTCTGGAACGTAGAAGTGATACCAGCCAGTACATGTTTTGGAACGTAGAAGTGATGCCAGCCAGTACATGTTCTGCAACGTAGAAGTGATATCAGCCAGTACATGTTCTGGAACGTAGAAGTGATCCCAGCCAGTACATGTTCTGGAACGTAGAAGTGATCCCAGCCAGTACATGGTTTGCAACGTAGAAGTGATACCAGCCAGTACATGGTTTGGAACATAGAAGTGATCCCAGCCAGTACATGGTTTGGAACGTAAAAGTGATACCAGCCAGTACATGGTTTGGAACATAGAAGTGATCCCAGCCAGTACATGGTTTGGAACGTAAAAGTGATACCAGCCAGTACATGGTTTGGAAGGTAGAAGTGATACCAGCCAGTACATGTTCTGGAACGTAGAAGTGATATCAGCCAGTACATGTTCTGGAACGTAGAAGTGATACCAGCCAGTACATGGTTTGGAACGTAGAAGTGATGCCAGCCAGTACATGGTTTGGAATGATTTTTATTTACAATTGTAGCCATCAATGTCTTGTGCCTATTGGTAAGTTTATCATTCAGGAAAATATCTTGTGTGATTTCTGCGACGATAAGATTTCAGCGATGATCAGATTTCTGAGACGATAAGATTTCAGATTTCAGCGATGATAGAATGAATACATACTTGTTTGAAATGACACTAATACAATTGGCATCTAATACTAATGGTAAATAAAACTCCAACCCTACTACCATGTCTAACATAAAACCCCAGTTTTACATCAAGATGTCTCGTCCCTCCAAATGATATGTGATAACCAATCTCACAGACAAATATTCAGCAGATTCCCTCGGCGGTCAAACCTCGGAGAACCACAGCTACTTTGGTTTCTACGTCCAGGCCACATCTATCTGTGAGATACAGCTGCTGACATGGGACAGAAAGTCAGTTTAGATACACATTGTAGTTATCATAAACATTTGAAATATCGTTCAAAATTCTGTAACATAGTACTAGACATCTTACCAGATCTTTGTTGTTTTATTGCAACGTTTATTCAACCTATGACCTTTGTTCTGAATGAATATTCTTAAGATTAAGAAATATTTATGCTTGATAGTTTCTTTGGTAAAAAGTGACAGTCTTTGGTCACATGTCTGATCAGTTATATACAGGTACAATGTTCTTTGGTTTCCTCCCACCTAAAGAACCCTGCCCACTACTAGCCGAGCCTACAAGGGTGATTAATATAAGTTGATAAAACTAGTTTGAAATAGTAATCTGTAATCTGGTTTGAATACGGATGTACTATAGGAATTGGAGCTCGCTTACATTAACAGTAATCTGAAAAACTTGTTTATTCTGGACTTTAAAGAGATTTTCATAGAAACCAAAGTGTGTGGACTAGCAAGGTTCCACTGTAGAGGATTACAAGTAATCCATACACACAACATGTTGGATGACCAATAAAAAAGGTCAATGTAAAAAGGGTTTATTACAAGCATATAAAACTGTTCCCACAAGATATACAGTCCAACTATGATATAAGCATTATATTTCAGTCCCTTACAATAAAAATAGAATGTTCCAGATCAACTGGAAATGTGAATTAACATTGATACATAGGGGTGACACACTCACATTTTCCCCGCGACACACTACATCGGTTTTGGCAGCCATATGTACACAGCAATGTATCAAAATAGGTATTCTATACACTTTGTTGATTTTATGTACAAACAATTAACATTTAACAAATCACATCATCTCATTAAATTTGAACAACACAATTATCAATTAATATCATTATTTCATTAAAGGGGGGTAACTCTCAAATGCAGTAAATCATTCAATGGTCACAGACCACAACTCATAAAACAAAATAATTCATTTGTGAATAAAATGGATTTCTAAATCTTTTGTTTATATAAAACATAACATGTGACTTTAAAACACTTAAAAATCACATATAGATAATTGAGCAAGGGTGAACAGATATTAAAAGATTTCCTTACTAATCATTAAGCCATTTCAACATATCTGAACAATTCAATTTTGTGATAAAAAGCAAGAATTACAACCACTTTTATCTCTACAATGAGGCTTAATTTCATCTTGCTTTATCTATTGAAACCAACTGACCCAGATACTGTCCAAATAAAACTAAGGTCAAAGGTTAAATTTTAGCAGGGCAAAGGTCATATCACTGTAGAAAATGGAGTTCACAGGTCATTCACTTCAATGTATGTAACTCTCAACAATACACATTTTAAATGTACTGTTATCAAGGGTCAAAGGAGATTTTCTTTTTAATGTAAGTTCTGAGGGCGTAACATGTATAATGGAATGCAGCCGAAAGAAACCTTTTCCACCAGATTACTGGGCCACCTACTGGGTAGTAATCAAGGCTTTTAGTGACATTTTATCAACTGGTAACACTGAAATGGTATAGAACACAGACAGAAGTTCAAATTGTAATACCAAGCGGTTTGTCTTTCATTTTCAGAGATCGATTTTCGGAACTTGATTTTTTTTTCCCAAAATTTTTTGGTGCGCAAAATATTAGAGTAGAAGCTTTTTTGGTGATTTTCAGCCTCAAAAAGTGCCTGCGCAAATTACACAGGTGTGCAAATTACATGGGTTTTTACGGTAGTTATTTTAAAGGTCAAATTTTGACAGTTAATTAATCTGTAGTTCAAATTGCAACAGTTATTCTTTAGATAAAATTATAACAGCTATTCTGAATGTCTGATTGGCAGTTTTTGCCACATTTTAAACACTTCCATATTTGGTGTTCTAGTTTCTATTAGTGGCTCTGTCACTGTGGTGACCCACAACTTGAATGTTTCTAAGCCATCTAATATACCAAATGGAGAACCTACTTTTCTGCAGTCAAACCATTTTGTCTAATGTGTAAGTAATTCATTTTTGAACACAGATATATCACAAATTCGTTTCTATAGGAATAACCAGAAAAATGAAAGGATACATGTAAAAGATATTCAGTATATAACCATTACATTGGTCAGAGGGGTTCACCTTGAATCTAGAATCCATAAAAAAAGTCTGAAACATTCTAACAGAAATGACCTGATAAAGGGAAGCTTCCCTGGTCCATTACAACAGGACATCACATACAGGTTGTTACAGCGGACATCACATCCACATTAAAAATGGAGGTTATCCATTCTCAAAAGCCATCCACATTCAATATGGTGGCCATCCACATACAAAATGGCAGCAATCCACCCATCTGGGTGTTGGGCTGCGCGGAATGATTGGTCCTTGGAACGTTGTGTCATAGTTGTGATCACAGGTATGATATTATAAAATACTTTCCTCAGGATCTCTATAAAAATAACATCTCTTGCATAGAAAAATAACAATTCTGTAAACTGTATCAAATGGTAACATAACAATGATTTGCCTAGGCTTCGTCCCGTATAATGCCATTAGGAGGCTTCTTCTTCCACTGCCAGAGTTGTCGGTCGATCCCTGTACACGTCCGCATCAGTAGCTTCTGTCCATCCACCGACACCTCCATACACTTCTGCGTGTTAGCGTGGAGAATTGTATTGTCCTACAACAACAAATTCCTCTGTATATAAATTCTATATTTATACAATTGTAACAATAAACTCATATGATGCACAATATACAATCCAGTTCAGTAATGTTACAATTTTATTATCCTGTAAAGATACTTATTTTAGCCAATTACAGATCAGCACGTTGATCAGTAGCACACCCACAAAATGAGTGCTTACATAAGACTACCGCTAAAATATGTACAAACAAATATTCTAAATATGTTGCGTGGATGTATGATTTTTTTAGTATAATTTTTAGACTGATGGTGAATTTTAGATAGAAACACTAATATGTATGCCAAATTTAACCAGGTGTAATCGTATCAGTAGGGCCCTAAAGACGAAGTCAGGAATGTGTTTAGTTATAGTAGGACTCTTTACTGCTACAATTAGCTATTTTATTCAAAGCAATAAAAGTAAAACCATAGTCAGACAGATTTCTACAATAAAAATATTCCTTATTGATGAAACAGCAGCAAACGCATTTAACATGAAACATTCCCTTATAACGGAAGTTCCTATTATAAACAGATCTGAAGGATTTAACAAGGTCTGGCTAGCATACCAATAAAGGCAACACTCATCCTTGTTACACTCATCAATAAGATATACACCAACTTGAAGATGATAAAGATTTATCACTAATGGTAGCAGAGACCTTTGGTATCCTTGTGATTGTAACTATAGCTATTTAAAACAAGTAATGTAAAGCTTTATAAGAAAAGTAAGTTTTATCAACCCAGCAGAATTTAATTGTACAGAAATTGATTTTCTACTTATAGTAGCTGAGACCTTGACCTTTGGACTTAAAAATCAATTGAAGTAAAGTGCTTGGGGCAAACGAATGCTGTGAGATGTCAGAGATAGATTAACTCCACCTATTGTTTAGAATCCAGACGATCGGGCAGCGGGATGAACAGATGAACATCATTACGATATTCCTGCTGTTTTTTTATTGACGGCAGATAGTAAGAGCCGCTCATGTTACCATTGTCATCAACACTAACCTCCCTATACACCCACTCCTGTCATCAACACTCACCTCCCTATACTCCCACTCCTGTCATCAACACTCCCCTCCCTTTACACCTACTCCTGTCATCAACACTCCCCTCCCTATACACCAACTCCTGTCATCAATACTCACCTCCCTATACACCCACTCCTGTCAACAACACTCACCTCCCTATACACCCACTCCTGTCACCAACACTCACCTCCCTATACACCCACTCCTGTCATCAATCCTCACCTCCCTATACACCCACTCCTGTCATCAACACGCTCCTCCCTATACACCCACTCCTGTCATCAACACGCTCCTCCCTATACACCCACTCCTGTCATCAACACCCACCGCCCTATACACCCACTCCTGTCATCAATACACCCCTCCCTATACACCTACTCCTGTCATCAACACTCACCTCCCTATACACACACTCCTGTCATCAACACTCACCTCCCTATACATCCACTCCTGTCATCAATATTCACCTCCCTATACACACACTCCTGTCATCAACACTCACCTCCCTATACACCAACTCCTGTCATCAATACTCACATCCCTATACACCCACTCCTGTCATCAACACTCACCGCCCTATACACCCACTCCTGTCATCAATACACACCTCCCTATACCCCTACTCCTGTCATCAACACTCACCTCCCTATACACACACTCCTGTCATCAACACTCACCTCCCTATACACCCACTCCTGTCATCAATACTCACCTCCCTATACACCCACTCCTGGTTACCCTTCTGGCTGTGACAGGGGTAGATAATCACGCTTTCACCACCGGAGAAGTCCAGACAACCGTCGTCACGGCGTATCTCTCCACCCTTACTCAGCATCCAGTACTATCACCAACAAAATGGTACAATTATTCATCTTTAGTTTTATTTAATATTCTATTGTTAATATCAAATATAAATTCTAATTCATAATTATTACAACTTATAATGTTCTGTAGACAAGCAACTGTAAGTATACTTTGTGTTATTTAAGTAACACTATACTTCATCAGCCCCCTGTAAACACATTATCTATTTAAGTAACATCCTAATTATCTGGTTGCCCCCCTGGTTACAACCAACATCTTATAAGAACACAATCTTATTAGAACTCATGCTGCACACCTACCACGTTACCCTGGTTACCCCTGGTTAAGACTAACATTCTTAATTAGAACACATGCTGCACACTTACCCGGTTATCCCTGGTTATGACCAACATGTTATAAGAACACAATCTTATAAGAACATGTGCTGTACACCTACCTGGTTACCCCTGGTTACGACCAACATGTTATAAGAACACGTACATGCTGCACACCTACCTGGTTGCTCCTGGTTACCCCTGGTTACAACCAACATGTTATAAGAACAATGCTGCACACCTACCTGGTTATCCCTGGTTACAACCAATATGTTATTAGAACACATGCTGCACACCTACCTGGTTACCCCTTGTTACCCCTGGTTACAACCAACATGTTATAAGAACAATGCTGCACCCCTACCTGGTTATCCCTGGTTACCCCTGGTTACCACCAACATGTTATAAGAACACATGCTGCACTCCTACCTGGTTATCCCTGGTTACCCCTGGTTACAAACAATATGTTTTTAGAACACATGCTGCACACCTACCTGGATACCCCTTGTTACCCCTGGTTACAACCAACATGTTATAAGAACAATGCTGCACACCTACCTTGTTATCCCTGGTTACAACCAATATGTTAATAGAACACATGCTGCACACCTACCTGGATACCCCTTGTTACCCCTGGTTACAACCAACATGTTATAAGAACAATGCTGCACACCTTCCTGGTTATCCCTGGTTACCCCTGGTTACTACCAACATGTTATAAGAACAATGCTGCACACCTACCTGGTTACCCCTGGTTACAAACAATATGTTATTAGAACACATGCTGCACACCTACCTGGTTACCCCCCTGGTTGTGACAGGGCCACATGTTGACAGGTTTGTGGAAGTTGTGAGAATCCACTGAGCTATCCACACACATTGGCTTGGCCTTGTTACGTATCTACAATATCATACAGGGTGTTTGATCAGATAACATGTCACATCAAGTTTTATAGACGTTGAAACCATTCCACTTCTGATTGGACTTTTTTGTTAGAGATGTTTATGGATCATTCAAGAAGTAAAAGCAACATTTCAATCAACAATATTGTATTTTACCAATTATACCATACTCAACCCAGTAACTCAGTATACCCAGAAAGCACAAAATGGATGGGTTGCTTATTAGTACAATTTATTTTAGTGTAGAAAATCAAGAAGTCAATTCAAGCAATTTAAAAGATGAGTGTGTAAAGGAAACATTACAATGACATCACTAATGGTGATAAGGTAATCCAAACATGACCATCAATGTGTATGATTGGAGTATTGTCTCAAAGACATCAGGAGAATTAGTGGCACCTCATAAAAGGCTGGGGGAGGGGTGCTTACAGATTCATGAGCACTTATTTGTACAAATATGGTAAACTGGGAGGTGGGGATCAGTCAAAGGCCTGTTTATGATTCTAACTCCAGCAAGGGAGTATTTTTAGATATGACCATCTTCTGTGGTTTCTATAATAAGTGGTGAACTTGTTACATGTACTAAGTAAGGATCTAGTACTGCTGTAAGGTAAGTGTTTCATACGATTGTAATCCCTACCGAAAATTTGTGCCGGTTAAATACAGTGCCTCTGAGTAACTTAAATAAGTAATTGTTGACATATTCTATACTGAATGAAATCTACAGATATTGAACTTTAGAAAAATGTGTGGTTTTAGTAGATTTTAATATGTGATGGCAGATTGATATGGGGTCAAATGTCAGGGGGTGTTCCCGTCCCACTTCACCGGTTTGGCTTGTAAACTTCTGGTTGTCAAAAGTAGACGCCTGTAGTGCTCTAACATGCCACTAAACTCTAAAATGCCTTTTGAAGCCTTTGTCAGGTATGTATCTGTGAATCTAGACAGTTGTCACTAGTGTTGAACTTCAAATATTTACGCTATTAGCTCAAAAGCTTAGTAATAACATATAGTAAATGATTTAGTTGTGCGAGTCCTGTAAAATTTATACATGTGTTTTGTTTACAATTTCTATGTACAAATGCCTGCAAAGTGCACAACGTTTCAATGTTTATACTACACTCTTGTAGCTTTGGTAATAGTAGAGTGTAATCTATGAGAAAATGGCAGCACATAACTTACCTCCCCTGATGCCACAGCTTCCCCAGGTACAAAAAGGTCAGGGTAAATATTTTTCACGAACCAGTCAAATGGTTTGCAGTTTAATTTCTTTCTCAGAGCCTTCCTCTCTGAAACGTCTCCATATTCGCCCTGCAGACAGACATTGAATATATTACAGGTATACCCACGATACCGTGAGATTAAATTGTTAATCAGACATTGATGTGTATTAGATCCTCGGGTCTGTCCTAAACAGACAATTTTTACAATGTGTTACTGTAGAGGTATGGGGTGTAAGGAATCTTGATTTGAAGTATATGATACTACTTTTTATGTGCATATCGAATATATATCCTTTTTTATCAAGGGAACAAATACAAAGTTAACTAGATTTGATGCAGATCAAAACACGGGATTTCCAACAGGAAAATGATCAAAGATATGTTCTCGAACTGACGACCGCTTTTAAATGTTTCTCTTCGCTTCCCTTTGCTTCCCTTCTCTGACAAACCTATTTTGTAGGTTTCACTTGGTGTATTGGCCTGCATCACTTACTGGTCACCGAAAACAAACATTTAAACATACAGTGAGTTAATTGTTCCTGGACATAGTGAAGCTGACTATCATGCCTAGTAAGTTTGGAAGATGTACCTTGTTTGTGGATAAGGGCAATAAGACCACAGTAAGGAGACAGTCTCTACGTAGTTTGAATGTTCTGTAACGGGTTATTGCCCTTTGAACGTGTGCTAGTCTACAGTAGCTGACTGAGTAGTGTAGTGGGGGATTCCCAGAGTGCTGTTGTATAGGAATAAAGTTCGTAAATGCCGTCATATGGTCCGTCCACTATGTACGTCAGGACGATTAATTGAAACCATGTTTGTTTCTCTATCGGTTGGGTTTGCCACGCCAAAGAAAGGTGATGTTTACCCACCGCAGGAGAGGTGTAAACTGTCCACATTTTTATTAAGATTGATATAAATCAAAGTACTGAGAGTACTGAAAGCACTTGATAATCGCACAAAAATGACAAATGGAAATCCCTAATAACAAAGTGGTATATCTTCGTCATTTTTGATGCTATGACCTTGAAACTTTGGAAATACCTTGAATAGACCTTGCTCTTTAATATTTAAAAACAAAATGAACTGATTTTATGATTTTTATTTTTGACCTATATTTGACCCCATAACGAGGCTTTGAACTTGAAATTCTCTGATAACATGTCACGGAAAAAAGTTAGCCCCGACTAAGCTCTACCAGAAGTTTGAAGCGTTCATGCAGTACAACAAAAGCTTTCGAAGTTATCGTCGTTCGAAAAACGTTTTTAAAAAACTCCATTTTTAGATCTGTGACCTTGACCTTTGACATTATGATCATGAATTTGTTCGCAATGCCATGTGTTTCTTGTCCTCTAATACGTACTGAAATATGAACGTTGTATCTTTATTCGTACTTGAGATAGAGTGTCGACAAGATGATTCGACCCCTGTGGCCTTAAATGTAGGTCAAGGACAACGATAACCCAAAACTTTTATAGGAAAGCCTACATACTATGAATGTAGCAAATATCAACTCTGTATGTGTCTGAATGAAGGAGAAGAAGCGTTTTGAGGAAAATGCTGGAAATTTTGAATTTTGGCGGGAAAACGAATTTTTCAAAGTGGCATATCTTCGTCATTTTTGAAGCTATGACTTTGAAATTTTTCACGTATACCGTCATTAGAACATGCCCTTTAAGATGAAATAAAAATATAACTCAATTTGAGATTTTTATTTTTGACCTATATTTGACCCCATAGCGAGGCTTTTAACTTGACATATTCTCTGAAAGCATGCCATAGGGAAAAGTTAGCCCAGACCAAGATCTACAAGATCCACATAACGTTCATGCAGAACAACGAACGCTTATTAAGTTATGATCGTTCTAAAAATGTTTTAAAAAATCGTATTTTAGGTCTGTGACCTTGACCTTTGATATTATGATCATGAATTTGTTCGCACCGTATGTTTCAGTTGTACGCTACCACATACTGAAATATGAACGTGACATCTTAATTTGTTCTTGAGATAGAGTGTCCACAAGAATTCTGGAAATAAGAATAAGAATAATAATAATAAGAAAAACCTAACAATAACAATAGGTATTTCCATCCGAAATGGAAATCCCTAATAATTCCGCTCACTTAAACTACCACATTGGTGACATTTCTGTTATTAAAACTACCACATTGGTGACATTTCTGTTATTAAAACTACCACATTATTGATGTTTCTATACTTACTAGATCATTGTTAAATCGTTCATAATAATAGTTTTTGTAGTCGTCCATCCAGACCTCGGCCAATCGGATTGAGTTTTTCTTCACCACATTGACCCCTGACCTCCACTTGTATGGACTGCGTTTCCTGAAGATGTGACCAACATGTGAACAGGGGATGATCTCCAAGGTCCCTCCACACATCCACACCTGGTTAAGAGGTCAAAGGTCAATTAGACATCACAAAGTTCAAAACCTTAATATGTTGGGTGAATACATTATTAAACAAGTCCAGGAGTTTCAAGGTCAATTGTGACCTTGAAGCAGGATAGTGACCTTTAGTCTTTCCTGAATGACGAGAAAGATGTCATGCACATTTTTCAATTTATATTTTTAATAGAAATCTTAAAAGAATTAACTTATGATGATGCCAATACAACTGTAATGGCACAAATTTCAGGAAGAATACAAGTATTAAGGACTATAAAAATTATACCTGTAGAATTCAGGGCTCTCTTCCCCATTCTCTGCTTAGTCACATTGGAAAATATACATTGACTGTCTACCCAATAAAAACACTGGAGGTCTCCTCCTTGCTGTTCTCAATTGCTATGGTACAGAGTTGTAATACAGATAACCAGGGCAAACCTGTGTATATAGGTCAGCCCAGACCATCTTTATATTCTATTGTGTCCTCATGAAAAGCTCAGACACGCAAGACCTGGTAAATTGGTCAAATTGTCTCCTCTCATGCTAAAGGCTGTGTTATAAGAAATGTCAGACAAATATGTGTATTACCACTGAGTGGAACTATAAAAATGGCTGCCGTACCCCCTGGGGCCACGGGTAAGGACCTGTGACCTCTCGACATGCGGTCGTAAATATTTCCACAAATTTAGTATGACGTGTGCTTTCAGTCCCTGTGTTACAGTAAAACCAACCACAAGAAACATTCTCTACTTCTCATTGGGCAATTGTGTTTATTCTTGTTTGGTCGCTACGGTAACATATCCCATTCGCTGCCGTAAAACTGCTCCATTGAATTCAAGAAAAATCTGCATTGCATGTGTATGTTGAAGAAAGATGGTCATTATTCTGTAAAATAGATCTCATTCAAAGACAAAGTTTCACTAATTTCTTTCTGCTTCTAAATTGTCCCTTGTCATGATGCATAAAACAGCCCCTTCAATTTCTTCTGTTGGCACAGCAGACAAGTTTTTTTTAGATCTAAATATACACTCTAGGAGCTGACAACAATCTGAATTGAACACTGTCTGCAGAAATGTTGAAAAATCCCATCAAGTTAAGGTTGTCAAGCATAATTCTTTGAAATTTTGGGAGATTTTAAAACAAATTTTCCCATATATTTTGATGTGAGGACAGAATCAACCAAAGCCGACACGAACTGAACGACACACTGGTAAAGCATACTTATTTTATCGCACTCCAAAGTTTACTGCATTACGGAAATAGAAAACAATGTACAGGAACTTGAATTGGAGTGCCCATGGTTGAGTGCCATATCTAAAGTGCAAATAGTGTTAGGATAAGATTCTGCTGAAATATGTATGCTTACAGTATTCCAAAAATACAATGTACATGTGATCTGAAGGATTGAAATTCCTTTATCAAGTAAACCATACACCCCAATAAAGACGATGTACATGTGATCTGAAGGATTGTAATTCCTTTATCAAGTAAACCATACACCCCAAAAACACAATGTACATGTGATCTGAAGGATTGTAATTAGGGGCCCCGTATCGGAGATACGGGTGCCCTATAGTAATCACTCTGTCTGTCTGTCTGTCTGTCTGTCTGTCCACAAATTTTGTTCCTGGCTGATATCTTTAATATTTATTGACCGATGTACATGAAACTTGGTCAAGATGTTCAGTTCATAAAAATACACATTGAGGTAAAAAGTCAAGGTCAAAGGTCAAGGTCAAATTTTACATTTTTTCACTGATGAACATTTTGTTATGACATTATGAAGCAAAGTTGATCAGAATTAAACCAGGATTCAACTGACAAAAGGTCAAGGTCATCGGGTCAGGGGTCAAGGTCAAATTTTGTAGCTTTTAACTAGTGAACATTTCGCTATGACATTATGAAGCAAAGTTGTTCGGAATTAAACAAAGAGACACACTGAGGTAAAAAGTTGAGGTCAAAGGTCAAGGTCAAATTTTGCATCTTTTCACTGATGAACATTTTGTTATGACATGATGAAGCAAAGTTTATCAGAATTAAACAATGAGTCAACTGACCAAAGGTCAAGGTCAAGGTCATTGGGTCAAAGGTCAATGTTAAATTTTGTAACTTTTCACTGGTGAACATTTCGCTATGACACTTTGAAGCAATGTTGTTCAGAATTAAACAAGGAGTCAATTGACCAAAGGTCAAGGTCACGGTTAAAATTTTGTACCTTTTCCCTGATGAACATTTTGTTATGACATTATGAAGCAATGTTGTTCAGAACTTAACACAGAGTCAACTGACCTTAGTTCAAGGTTACTGGGTCCAAAGGGTCAAGGTCAAGTTTTGTATTTTTTACTGATGAACATTTTGTTATGATATTAAGAAGCAAAGTTGGTCAGAATTAAAGAATAAGTCAACTGACCAAAGATCAGGGTCACTGGGTTAATGGTCAAGGTCATTTGGGTCCAAAGGTCAAAGACAAAGTGGATCTCTGACTTTGACCCTGGCTCTTGATGGAGAAGGTATATAAGGTGAAATAAAACAAATCAAAGCTAACAAATGAGTATTGCACCGGTAATTACATTTCTGTTAGCCCAGCAAATATGGAGGTGGAAGGAAACACATCACATCATAGTACATGTAAAATGTATATTTTGCTTCCTTGCGATTCTTTTTGAAGTCCAAATGTCAAACGTCAAGCTCAGCTATATGGGCAGATTGNCTTTTAACAAGTAAACCATACACCCCAAAAACACAATGTACATGTGATCTGAAGGATTGTAATTCTTTTAACAAGTAAACCATACACCCCAATAAAGACAAAAGTAATTCCTTTAACAAGTAAACCATACACCCCAATAAAGACAATAGTGATTCCTTTAACAAGTAAACCATACACCCCAATACAGACAACAGTAATTCCTTTAACAAGTAAACCATACCCCCCAAAAAAGACAATAGTAATTCCTTTAACAAGAAAACCATACACCCCAATACAGACAATAGTTATTTCTTTAACAAGTAAACCATACACCTCAAGAAAGACAATAAAGACAGTAAGGTGCGTAGCTTTTATGACACTGGTAGGATATTACCTTCTGGCGATACAGGTAGTCTCACTTATGTCATTTCTTTTAACAATGAATATTTTTTAAGATAAATGGGGTATCCATATCCTATCATCCAAGATATGTGATAAATCTTAAGCAACCAAATACTATGTATATCCTAATTGTATTAATTGTATATCTATGTACTGTAAAGCACTTTAGAGTGGCTTATGTTAGCTAGATAGGGCGCTATATCAAATACACCCCAATAAAGACAATAGTAATTCCTCTAACAAGTAAACCATACACCCCCATAAAGACAATAGTAATTCCTTTAACAAGTAACCATACACCCCAATAAAGACAATAGGAATTCCTTTAACAAGTAAACCATACACCCCCATAAAGACAATAGTAATTCCTTTAACAAGTAAACCATGCACCCCCATAAAGACAATAGTAATTCCTTTAACAAGTAACCATACACCCCAATAAAGACAATAATAATTCCTTTAACAAGTAAACCTTTCACCCCAATAAACACAACAGTAATTCCTTAAACAAGTAACCATACACCCCAATAAAGACAATAGTAACTCCTTTAACAAGTAAACCATACACCCCCATAAAGACAATAGTAATTCCTTTAACAAGTAAACCATACCCCCCAAAAAAGACAATAGTAATTCCTTTAACAAGAAAACCATACACCCCAATAAAGACAATAGTAATTCTTTTAACAAGTTAACCATACACCCCAATACAGACAATAGTAATTCCTTTAACAAGTAAACCATACATCCCAATAAAGACAATAGTAATTCCTTTAACAAGAAAACCATACACCCCAATAAAGACAATAGTAATTCCTCTAACAAGTAAACCATACACCCCCATAAAGACAATAGTAATTCCTTTAACAAGTAACCATACACCCCAATAAAGACAATAATAATTCCTTTAACAAGTAAACCTTTCACCCCAATAAACACAACAGTAATTCCTTAAACAAGTAACCATACACCCCAATAAAAACAATAGTAATTCCTTTAACAAGTAAACCATACCCCCCAATAAAGGCAATAGTAATTCTTTTAACAAGTTAACCATACACCCCAATACAGACAATAGTAATTCCTTTAACAAGTAAACCATACATCCCAATAAAGACAATAGTAATTCCTTTAACAAGGAAACCATACACCCCCATAAAGACAATAGTAATTCCTTTAACAAGTAACCCATACACCCCAATAAAGACAATAGTAATTCTTTTAACAAGTTAACCATACACCCCAATACAGACAATAGTAATTCCTTTATCAAGTAAACCATACCCCCCAATAAAGACAATAGTAATTCTTTTAACAAGTTAACCATACACCCCAATACAGACAATAGTAATTCCTTAAACAAGTAAACCATACACCCCAATACAGACAATAGTTATTTCTTTAACAAGTAAACCATACACCTCAAGAAAGACAATAAAGACAGTAAGGTGCGTAGCTTTTATGACACTGGTAGGATATTACCTTCTGGCGATACAGGTAGTCTCACTTATGTCATTTCTTTTAACAATGAATATTTTTTAAGATAAATGGGGTATCCATATCCTATCATCCAAGATATGTGATAAATCTTAAGCAACCAAATACTATGTATATCCTAATTGTATTAATTGTATATCTATGTACTGTAAAGCACTTTAGAGTGGCTTATGTTAGCTAGATAGGGCGCTATATCAAATACACCCCAATAAAGACAATAGTAATTCCTCTAACAAGTAAACCATACACCCCCATAAAGACAATAGTAATTCCTTTAACAAGTAACCCATACACCCCAATAAAGACAATAGTAATTCCTTTAACAAGTAAACCATACACCCCAATACAGACAATAGTTATTCCTTTAACAAGTAAACCATACACCTCAATAAAGACAATAAAGACAGTAAGGTGCGTAGCTTTTATGACACTGGTAGGATATTACCTTCTGGCGATACAGGTAGTCTCACTTATGTCATTTCTTTTAACAATGAATATTTTTTAAGATAAATGGGGTATCCATATCCTATCATCCAAGATATGTGATAAATCTTAAGCAACCAAATACTATGTATATCCTAATTGTATTAATTGTATATCTATGTACTGTAAAGCACTTTAGAGTGGCTTATGTTAGCTAGATAGGGCGCTATATCAAATGTTGTATATTATTATGGAATCAAAGTTTGATTATAAGATAAAGAGGTTTTTCAAAATCTGATACAGTTTATCTCTCAAATGTAGCCTTGTACATTACTAGGACTCTGAATTACCTGTAACAACCATAACTAGTATTAGCAACGCCATAATATCCCGAAGTATGGAACATATATATATATATGCAAACCTTCATTCCAGAATCACCATAATATCACCTGGTTCCACTGCACATAGATATGGTACATCATGATGCTATATAAAGCCCCATATATGATTAACTGAACAGATGATTTCAACATCTGTAGTACTGTCTGGCAGCCATGTTGGTTTTCGATGTATGTATACTCACTCTGAAGGACATTTCCAGGTTCTCTCCACCCCAAATATCCATTCCTGGGTCGTAGGTACCGATTTTGGTAAAGTATTCACGACTGATGGAGAATAGTCCTCCGGCCATTGTGGGGGATCTGTAAATATAGAAACAGAGACATCACAGACAATATTCCATATATAACACAACATCAGGAAGTTTATAACTGTCCTCTGAATGCCTACACAGCCAATCAGAACTCATCTATAATCTATATATTCTATATGACTATAATCTATATATTCTATATAACTATAATCTAGAATAAAAACAAATTTTTCAGATCGTCCGCTATATAGATATATAGATCAAATCTATATATTCTATATGACTATAATCTATATATTCTATATGACTATGATCTATATAATCTATATGACTATGATCTATATATTCTATATGACTATGATCTATATATTCTATATGACTGATCTATATATTCTATATGACTATAATCTATATATTCTATATGACTATGATCTATATATTCTATATGACCATGATCTATGTATTCTATATGACTATAATCTATATATTCTATATGACTATAATCTATATAAATAAGTAGTCACATGTGGACATTTTTGAGCTAGTTTTCTCAAAGTGAAAAACACAAGCATTTACACACGTGAAATTTCCACTTCACAGTATTTGACAGTTGCTGAGATAGTCTGTCGACACAAGTAGCATTACAGGCAGTAAACATTATGAAATGGTCACTGAAGGGCTATTTTTAAGTGACATCTCACAGAAATGTGAGAGACTGGACAGTATTTGATGGATTGTCCTCTCATACAAGTAGAACAATAGTGAAGATCTAGATTGAAAGTCACTGATGTCAGCATTTCTAGGTAAAATAAATCTGTCTGTTATTTTTCCTGATCAGAATGGAATCACGTTAAAAAATGTAAAGCTTTTTCGACTGATTACATAGATTCTGTTCTAACCACAGGTATGAAAGTCTGTTCTGGTTTAAACTGTACAATTTCAGTTGTACAAATGAAGTCCGAGAAAAAAGCATTTGATCTACGATGTTATTCATGTATACAAGCTCAAGTGATAATAACTCCATTCAAACCGACCATGGCTTAGAGGCACCTTACCAGTGTCATCAAATCAAGCCAGAATTCCAAAATAGAACCAGTGTTCCAGAAATGGTTTCTGAACAATTTAATTCCAAAATGGGAAAAGCAAAATGTACCACTGCTGCACTAGTGGCAGCAATGGTTATGTCATCCTACACTCAGAGGCAAGTATGGACATTGATCTACAGGCTGAATATACCCAAATATCCTCAGTGATGACTAGAAATAAAATGTCCGGCCCTAACACACAGTGTTATGGAAAGAAAGTCTCCTTTTGTTACAGATATTTTTTTATAAGGTACTTCTTCAAAACTTGTGGAAACTATCTCAATAAACAAATACAAGGGACAACTCTAAAGTTTCCTGTGAAAAGATATATGAGAATTTGGGCGATGTTGTAGTGCTTCATTTCTGGAATGAATAGATAATGGGTGGTTGGCTGGCACAGTGGATAGCGCACTCCCTCGACTAGGTCTATTTACAAGTCTGCTGACAAATCCACTGATCTATCAGCTGACCAGTCTATTTACAAATCTACTGACCATCAACTGATCAGTCTATTTACAAGTCTACTGACCATTGACTGATACAAATCTACTGACCAATCAATTGACCGGTCTATATACCAGTCTACTGACCAATTGACTAAGCGGTCTATTTACCAGTCTACTGACCAATTGACTGACTGGTCTATTTACCAATCTACTGACCAATTGACTGACTGGTCTATTTACGAGTCTACATACTGACTAAGCGACTGACCGGTCTATGTACCAGTCTACTGACTAATCAACTGACCGGTCTATGTACCAGTCTACTGACTAATCAACTGACCGGTCTATGTACCAGTCTACTGACCAATTGACTGACCAGTCTACATACCAGTCTACTGGCCAGTCTATGTACCAGCCTACTGACCAATCAACTGATCAGTCTATTTACCAGTCTACTGACTAATCAACTGACCGGTCTATGTACCAGCCTACTGACCAATCAACTGACCAGTCTATTTACCAGGATACTGACTAATAAACTGACCAGTCTATGTACCAGTCTAATGACCAATTGACTGATACAGATCTACTGACCAATCAACTGACCGGTCTATGTACCAGTCTAATGACCAATTGCCTGATACAGATCTACTGACCAATCAACTGGCCGGTCTATGTACCAGTCTAATGACCAATTGACTGACCTGTCTACATACCAGTCTACTGACCAATCAACTGACCGGTGTATGTACCAGTCTAATGACCAATTGACTGACCAGTCTACATACCAGTCTACTGACCAATCAACTGACCGGTCTATTTACCAGTCTACTGGCCGGTCTATTTACCAGTCTACTGGCCGGTCTTTTTACAAGTCTACTGACCAGTCTATATTTGTACCAGTCAACTGACCAATTGACTGACTGGTCTGTTCACCAGTCTTCTGCATGCTGGAGTACATGGGCTATTAGTATGCAGACGCTACACCACGACCTGATCAAGTCCTGCTCAGATTAGATCAGCTGATGGAAATTTAATTTGGGCGATGATGGCCACAACTAATATCTTGGTATTGATGGGTCGATGCTGAGGTAGACACTGATGCTGGGGACTGTATCGGAGGGAACAGCCTTCTGTTCTCATACACAGTCTTATATAATTTTAAATACTTCCACAGACATATTTCGAAAAAGAACAAGTGACACTCTCCTCGACCCTTGCACCCAATCTGTCCAACACCTGAATAATCAGGACAATTCAGTATCACTTGATCTTAATTACAATCAGTATAAATCCCCCCCCCCCAACGTACCATAATTTATAACATGGATGATCTAAGTATTGTTATTACCTATACAGTGTATAAGGTTTAATTTGATGATGTCCCTATGGAGTGTGTAACGATGTTATCATGAAGTTACATTTGTGATAGAAGTTATCATAACGCTATGTTTTGTGATAGATGTTATCATAGCGCTATGTTTTGTGATAGAATTTATCATAATGCTACATTTTGTAATAGATGTTATCATAATACCATGTTTGTGATAGATGTTATCATAATGCCACATTTTGTAATAGATTTTATCATAATACCATGTTTGTGATAGATGTTATAATGCCACATTTTGTAATAGATGTTATCATAATGCTACATTTTGTAATAGATGTTATCATAATACCATGTTTGTGATAGATGTTATCATAATGCCACATTTTGTAATAGATTTTATCATAATGCTACATTTTGTAATAGATGTTATTATAATACCATGTTTGTGATAGATGTTATCATAATGCCACATTTTGTAATAGATTTTATCATAATGCCACATTTTGTAATAGATGTTATCATAATACCATGTTTGTGATAGATGTTATCAAAATGCCACGTTTTGTGATAGAAGTTATCATAACACCATGTTTTGTGATAGAAGTTATCATAATGCCACATTTTGTTATAGATTTTATCATAATGCCACATTTTGTTATAGATTTTATCATAATGCCACATTTTGTAATAGATGTTATCATAACGCCACATTTTGTGATAGAAGTTATCATAATGCCATGTTTTGTGATAGAAGTTATCGTAACGCCATGTTTTGTGATAGATGTTTTTATAACGCCACATTTTGTGATAGAAGTTATCATAATGCCATGTTTTGTGATAGCTGCTATCACAACGCCACGTTTTGTAATAGATGCTATCACATCTGCTATAAAGCACTGTAAGCCTTATTATGAGAAATGGGTCAAGCTATTCTTAAATACTTGTATCAATGATTGCTTTTGACGTGTTGAGAATTTGGAGGAAAAGCAAGAAAGATTTCTAGCTCTAATGGACATGTTTTTCAATTGAATTTAGAAATATTTCTAACAAGTGTTTTTCAGGCCTACAACCCTCGTCAACAATGAATGGCCTCTCGGGATTACGTGGACTTCACAACACATTAGCAGAAAACTTGATTGCATAATGAGCCCGGCAATACTTCTTTCCGACTTTAACAAATACTGCAGCAAATGATAAAAAAAAAACAATTCTGCCAATATGTACTCGCTCAATTTAACATTGAATGCAATGCCCTATAGTAAAACGTAAGAACACGCCCGACGTAGCCCGTAACACTGTAAGAACGCGCCCGACGTAGCCCATAACACTGTTTGTAAGAGTACAAGTCATTGGATACCCTAATTTGTCATATTGATTTAATTTTTATCATCGGAAATCCCTGCTAATGACATAAGTTGAAAATTTACCAGTTTTATTAGTCCAATCTTTTTCCTTCAGAACGTCAGCTGGTAATCAAGTCTGTAAATTAAACACTTCCACAGCCCAGAGTTGCTATTACTCGAAATCCATTGTTTTATCATTGTTAAGTGAATCATTAGAATATGTATGGTTCAATTCATATCTTGTGAAATTCATTTTGATTAAATCTGAATTATTTCGCCCATTCTAACATGAAAATCAGAAGATACCCTTAAAGTAACAGACCAGAATACAACCAACACACATAATAACAGGAGGATGCCATTTAAAAAAATAACTGAAATTACATCACTTAACTATCATTATAACCCCACCACCACCACCACCACCACACACTCCCAACCCAACCTAACCTCATCCCCCATTACATGCTCCCCAAACCCTTTCAAAACTAGCCTTGTATCCAACGCTACATGCTGCCAGCCCTCCATTCCAATCACCTAACTAAATGCCCCAACCCACTTCAATACAAGCCTTGTGTCCCACATTACATGCCCCCCTCCCCCTTCAATACAAGCCTTGCGTCCCACACTACATGCCCCCCCCCCCTTCAATACAAGCATTGCGTCCCACACTATATGCCCCCTACCCCCTTCAATACAAGCCTTGCGTCCCACACTACATGCCCCCTCCCCCTTCAATACAAGCATTGAGTCCCACACTATATGCCCCCTACCTCCTTCAATACAAGCCTTGCGTCCCCCACTACATGCCCCCCCCCCCTTCAATACAAGCCTTGCGTCCCACACTACATGCCCCCTCCCCCTTCAATACAAGCCTGGCATCCAACACTATATGCCCCCACCCCCCTTCAATACAAGCCTTGCGTCCCACACTATATGCCCCCTACCCCTTCAATACAAGCATTGCGTCCCACACTATATGCCCCCTACCTCCTTCAATACAAGCCTTGCGTCCCACACTACATGCCCCCTCCCCCTTCAATACAAGCCCTGCGTCCCATACTTCATGCTAGCCCCCCATTACAACCTCCTCAACTACATGACCCCTACCCCCTTCAATACCAGTCTTGTATACGACACTTCATGCCCCCACTCCCCTTCAATACTAGCCTGGCATCCAACACTACATGCCTAACTCCCCTTCAATACAAGCCTGGCATCCAACACCTCATGCCTAACTCCCCTTCAATACAAGCCTGGCATCCAACACTACATGCCCCCACTCCCCTTCAATACTAGCCTGGCATCCAACACTCCATACCCCACTCCCCTTCAATACAAGCCTGGCATCCAACCCCTCATGCCTAACTCCCCTTCAATACAAGCCTGGCATCCAACCCCTCATGCCTAACTCCCCTTCAATACAAGCCTGGCATCCGACACTACATGCCGAACTCCCCTTCAATACAAGCCTGGCATCCAACAGCTCATGCCTAACTCCCCTTCAATACAAGCCTGGCACCCAACACTACATGCCTAACTCCCCTTCAATACAAGCCTGGCATCCAACACTTCATGCCTAACTCCCCTTCAATACAAGCCTGGCATCCAACACTACATGCCTAACTCCCCTTCAATACTAGCCTGGCATCCGACACTACATGCCTAACTCCCCTTCAATACAAGCCTGGCATCCAACACCTCATGCCGCCAGCCCTTCATTACAACCTTCTCAACTACATGCCCAACTCCCCTTCAATACAAGCCTTGTATCCAACACTACACGCCACCAGCCCCCCATAACAACCTCCCTAACTACATGCCCTCATCATGGAGCCCCTTCTGAACAAGACAGTAGACAAGCTCATCACTGAATGGTGATGTGCGAGGACTGTCAAATCCCTATATTCACATCCATACTTCAGGACCACACATCAAAACACTTATAATGTATATTCTACAACACAATAATGAATGTTTAATATTTTCTATTACCCACCTACATCAACTGACAGTGCACATAATATGCCTTACTATAAATAGCCCAACCTACCTTGCTCCCAAAGGGTGATATCTCGATGACAATCTATTTTACAATACTATTATCTCTTATCTTATATTATGATCTACATATACCTGATTAAGCCATTATGCTTGGAAAAAAACACTCAGCCAGTTTTAAGTGATATATATTACAGCCAGTTTTAAGTGATATAGATTACAGCCAGTTTTAAGTGATATAGATTACAGCCAGTTTTAAGCGATATAGATTACAGCCAGTTCTAAGTTATATAGATCACAGCCAGTGTTAAGTGATATAGATTACAGCCAATTTTAAGTGATATAGATTACAGCCAGTTTTAAGTGATATAAATTACAGCCAGTTCTAAGTTATATAGATCACAGCCAGTGTTAAGTGATATAGATTACAGCCAGTTTTAAGTGATATAGATTACAGCCAATTTTAAGTGATATAGATTACATGCAGTTGTAGTTAAGTTTATTTTAAGATATAGGATTGATCTGTGCATTTATCCTCTACACTGGGTTTAAAAAAGAATACCAAAAAAAGACATAAAAGTCAATTAGTGACATCACAGCCTTATTAAAATCTTGTTTGCACCATCCAGTATTTTTTATATTCTGTTTTATCAAGTATTGATCGATGGTGCTGATACCACATTCTGGCAGACTTACGTACTTTTAAGATACAAAACTTGCTTAATTTCAATATTTGAGTGCTGTGGGTGTAACTTTTTGTATGGTCTCTAGTGCCCTTTGATCCTGACATGTTGTACATAAACTGCATGTAAGATCAATATATTAATATGCATTAGCTGATATGTATGCCTTTTTTACTTAAATTTTCCAGATAACCCCTATAATTTTTCCAACCTACAGTAACTGACCCCTCTCGTCTTAAGACACAAACTATTTTTTTCCGCTTTGTGACATTAACATGACCTCTCCCACCTCCAGCCAAAAACTATTTTTTTCCCATCTCCTGACACTAACTGACCTCTCCCACCTCCAGACACCTACTAATTTTTCCAATGTCATGACAAAAACTGATTTTTTCCCACCTCGTGACACTAACTGACCTCTCCCACCTCCAGACACCAACTAATTTTTCCCCACTTCGTGACACCAACTAACCTCTCCAACCTCCAGACACCAACAATTTTTTCCCCCCCTCGTGACACCAACTGACCTCTCCCACCTCCAGACACTAACTATTGTTTTCCCACCTCATGACACCAACTGACCTTTCCCACAGACATCACATCCATGTCTTCTGTCAATCATTCCTATATCCATTCTTGTAGACATGTGGGGCTACAGACAAAAAACTCCTCTAATTTCCCACAATTTCCTGGACGGATTTGAATCGTAAATCAATTATCCATGTTAGTGGCAGTGCCGTGGAAGCCTATATATGGTTTACAGGTTGATCTCGCCCCTGTAAATCTCCGCCACACAGCGCTCCAATCTATTGAGCTAGCTAATTAATAAATCATACAGCGAGCGTGGCACAGGAAGTCCCTTTCGACATTCCTGTCTTTGTGATATCCGTACAATAGAGCTTCATTCGGAAAACCTGAATCAAAGACAAAGATTTCTGAGGAAATTGTGTGCCGTACAGCCATTATCACAATGTGGTGCTGACATACAGCTACTACTGACACAAGAGGCGACCGATCAAATGTCAGAGGCTAACTTCTACACAAGTTTTATATCAGCCATAAAATTCATTTTACTGTACCCTGTACACAAAAACAACCATGCAAGCAATATCATATCTTCCTAATCCTCTTGTGTTTCCGACTTACATCATAAATCATGTCACAGTTGTCTCCCCTTACAGATCCATATATAAATCATGTCACAATTGTCTCCCCTTACAGATCCATATATAAATCATGTCACAATTGTCTCCCCTTACAGATCCATATATAAATCATGTCACAGTTGTCTCCCCTTACAGATCCATATATAAATCATGTCATAGTTGTCTCCCCTTACAGATCTATATATAAATAATATCACAGTTGTCTCCCCTTACAGATCAATATATAAATCATGTCACAGTTGTCTCCCCTTATAGATCAGTATATAAATCATGTCACAGTTGTCTCCCCTTACAGATCTATATATAAATCATGTCACAATTGTCTCCCCTTACAGATCCATATATAAATCATGTCACAATTTTCTCCCCTTACAGATCCATATATAAATCATGTCACAGTTGTCTCCCCTTACAGATCAATATATAAATCATGTCACAGTTGTCTCCCCTTACAGATCAGTATATAAATCATGTCACAGTTGTCTCCCCTTACAGATCTATATATAAATCATGTCACAATTGTCTCCCCTTACAGATCCATATATAAATCATGTCACAATTGTCTCCCCTTACAGATCCATATATAAATCATGTCACAGTTGTCTCCCCTTACAGATCCATATATAAATCATGTCACAGTTGTCTCCCCTTACAGATCAATATATAAATCATGTCACAATTGTCTCCCCTTACAGATCCATATATAAATCATGTCACAATTGTCTCCCCTTACAGATCCATATATAAATCATGTCACAGTTGTCTCCCCTTACAGATCCATATATAAATCATGTCACAGTTGTCTCCCCTTACAGATCAATATATAAATCATGTCACAGTTGTCTCCCCTTACAGATCAGTATATAAATCATGTCACAGTTGTCTCCCCTTACAGATCTATATATAAATCATGTCACAATTGTCTCCCCTTACAGATCCATATATAAATCATGTCACAATTGTCTCCCCTTACAGATCCATATATAAATCATGTCACAGTTGTCTCCCCTTACAGATCCATATATAAATCATGTCACAGTTGTCTCCCCTTACAGATCAATATATAAATCATGTCACAGTTGTCTCCCCTTACAGATCAATATATAAATCATGTCACATTTGTCTCCCCTTACAGATCAATATATAAATCATGTCACATTTGTCTCCCCTTACAGATCTATATATAAATCATGTCACAAAGGTCTCCCCTTACAGATCCATATATAAATCATGTCACAATTTTCTCCCCTTACAGATCCATATATAAATCATGTCACAGTTGTCTCCCCTTACAGATCAATATATAAATCATGTCACAGTTGTCTCCCCTTACAGATCAATATATAAATCATGTCACATTTGTCTCCCCTTACAGATCTATATATAAATCATGTCACAAAGGTCTCCCCTTACAGATCCATATATAAATCATGTCACAATTTTCTCCCCTTACAGATCCATATATAAATCATGTCACAGTTGTCTCCCCTTACAGATCAATATATAAATCATGTCACAGTTGTCTCCCCTTACAGATCAATATATAAATCATGTCACATTTGTCTCCCCTTACAGATCTATATATAAATCATGTCACAAAGGTCTCCCCTTACAGATCCATATATAAATCATGTCACAATTTTCTCCCCTTACAGATCCATATATAAATCATGTCACAGTTGTCTCCCCTTACAGATCAATATATAAATCATGTCACAGTTGTCTCCCCTTACAGATCAATATATAAATCATGTCACAAAGGTCTCCCCTTACAGATCCATATATAAATCATGTCACAATTTTCTCCCCTTACAGATCCATATATAAATCATGTCACAGTTGTCTCCCCTTACAGATCAATATATAAATCATGTCACAGTTGTCTCCCCTTACAGATCAATATATAAATCATGTCACAAAGGTCTCCCCTTACAGATCCATATATAAATCATGTCACAATTTTCTCCCCTTACAGATCCATATATAAATCATGTCACAGTTGTCTCCCCTTACAGATCAATATATAAATCATGTCACAGTTGTCTCCCCTTACAGATCAATATATAAATCATGTCACAAAGGTCTCCCCTTACAGATCCATATATAAATCATGTCACAATTTTCTCCCCTTACAGATCCATATATAAATCATGTCACAGTTGTCTCCCCTTACAGATCAATATATAAATCATGTCACAGTTGTCTCCCCTTACAGATCAATATATAAATCATGTCACAAAGGTCTCCCCTTACAGATCCATATATAAATCATGTCACAATTTTCTCCCCTTACAGATCCATATATAAATCATGTCACAGTTGTCTCCCCTTACAGATCAATATATAAATCATGTCACAGTTGTCTCCCCTTACAGATCAATATATAAATCATGTCACAAAGGTCTCCCCTTACAGATCCATATATAAATCATGTCACAATTTTCTCCCCTTACATATCTATATATATATCAGGTCACAGTTGTCTCCCCTTACAGATCTATATATAAATCATGTCACAAAGGTCTCCCCTTACAGATCCATATATAAATCATGTCACAATTTTCTCCCCTTACATATCTATATATATATCAGGTCACAGTTGTCTCCCCTTACAGATCTATATATAAATCATGTCACAATTGTCTCCCCTTACACATCTTTATATAAATCATGTCACAGGTGTCTCCCCTTTCATAAATATATAAAAATTATGTCAAAGTTGTCTCCCCTTGCGTCACTTACATTATGAGTCTAGACATAATCCTGTAACAGATGACTCCCTTGAAATGCAATCTAGTTATAACTCACATTTCAGTTGTCTCCCCTTCAATATGAGACCTGAACATAAATTTTGAGGATGGTGTTCCATTGTACAAGCATATAGACATCGATAGTGTCACATTCTTTGCCCGCAAATGTCAATTATGAACAAAAGTCTTTGATAGAAAATCAATTTCCAACTGGGTTCATAACACATAGAGCAAGTGCAGAATCGTCACATCTTTTTAAAGGCCTTTTTTCTTCAGTACACTTAGAGATTACTGTCAAAGGATTGTAAAATCCTACTTTTGTTGAATAAAATCTTTGTATCTATGTACCAAGTGAGATTCCCATTATTTAGTGAAGATAATATTCCTGAAAACTATATCTACAATAATGACAACATATACCTTTGCTCACCAGTAGTGATTATCAACTGACTTATCCAGTCAACACAGATCTATCGGGTCCAGAGGGTCTACAGGATTTCTACAGATACACCTGTTTTTTCCTTATTGGACACTTCCACTCTACCTTAAGGGAAGGGGTGCTACATCCTGTTTTTAAAATGTAGAGTTCCTTGGCCCAACCATGTTCCATACCAAATCTAGTCAAACTTCTTTAAGCTATTCTAGACTATTAGCATTTTATGGAAAAGTTGACAATGAACACTTATGTCTGAAGTGTGTAGATTCTATTTGAGAATACTCTCACTCTATTGTATATAAATGATAACCAATCCTCACTAGTTGGACATCGTCTCTGTAGCCTTCTGGTGTAGACTTGAAACATGTCGATTAGCAAAACAGCGAAATATTGTCATTTCTTGACTGTAGGTGTCAAAATTTTTCCCATCCATAAATGGTTAGGAAGACGTGAAGATAAAAACTGGCTTGTATGGGCTGAGTGAGACTTTCCAAGGGAGCCGCGTGGTTCCCTATAGGGCTGTAGATAAGAGAGCTGCTAACATGGCTATTTTAGGACCCCCCGGAGAAACCATCTGTGAGCAGGTGTGAGGCAGGAAGCTCCATTACAGATCACAGATATCCAAGTCGAGTTATTGATTTAAAAGTAAAATAACTTAACACTACGAGACAGGTCTCCAGCACATTACCACGGAAACGAAACAAGGAACTTTGCCCCCATAGAAATCAATTTTACTTTTAAAACAGCAAAAGAAAAGGTGATAGAGCTGACGAGGACTGATGTTTGATCATAGCTCTATATATACATACACCTCACACCTTACCTCAACATGTTTGTCCTCCTACCCTCTTTTATACAGCTGTAAAATTTCATGAATTTTTCAAATGTCTAGTAAATTGAAGATAGGGGTGAAGGAAAAACGTTAATTAAATCCATAATTCTTATCGATACTTTTCTAGCTCTCACCATGAGGGTTATCTTGCTCCTGGCTGTGTTCCCGTGGTACAAAGATTAAAATAATAAACTACACACCACTCCACCAAAGTGATGTACACCAGAAGATTACATAATATAGCATGTTACCTCATATATCTTAAGCGAGATTCTAAACTAACAATTTTTCATAGTTACCATGACTACCAATTTTTCTGTCATTATCAATTTCCAACTGATTGTTTCCTATCCAAACAAGGGTTAGTTAGATTTTAGTCAGTTCTGATAAACCACAATGCCAGCATTTCCTATAAATGGTGTGGAGTTTGACGTACCAAACCGTTAAAGACAGCCTAGCTCTTTTAGTGAATACACACTGACAGTCTCTAAACTGATGGAGCAAAGTGTAATTGATGACATGTTTATTGGTTTATAAATCACTAATAGCATGGGTGTGTGGTGGCACGGGTGTGTGGTGGTACACAGGCCAATGGGATCGCCAGGCCCAATACGCTGAGCTCTGTTTCCACTGCTCACTGCCCTATATCCATTGCTCCTTGACCCAGTACGCTGAGCTCTGTTTCCACTGCTCACTGCCGTATGTCCATTGCTCCTAGACCCAATACGCTGAGCTCTGTTTCCACTGCTCACTGCCCTATATCCATTGCTCCTAGACCCAATCCGCTGAGCTCTGTTTCCACTGCTCACTGCCGTTTGTCCATTGCTCCTAGACCCAATACGCTGAGCGCTGTTTCCACTGCTCACTGGGCACTACATACATCGCTATCTGCCCTATGCCCATTACCCCCGGGCTTAATATGCTGGGCAAGTGCACTCGCTATCTGCCCTATGCCGATCTCTCCCAGGCCCAATATGTTGGGTGCTACGCCAATCGCTATCTGCCCTACGCCTATTGCTCCACAGCCCAATACCCTGGGCACTGCATCTATCGCCTGCTGCCCTACACCAATCTCTCCCAGGCCAAACATGTTGGGTGCTACGCCAATCGCTATCTGCCCTACGCCCATCGCTCCACGGCCCAATTCACTAAGCACTACATCCATCGCTATCTACCCTATGCTGATCTCTCCCAGACCCAATATACTGGGTGCTACGTCCATCGCTATCTGCCCTACGCCCATCGCTCCACGGCCCAATTCACTAAGCACTACATCCATCGCTATCTACCCTATGCCGATCTCTCCCAGGCCCAATATACTGGGTGCTACGTCCATCGCTATCTGCCCTATGCTGATCTCTCTCAGGCCAAATACACTAGGCGCTACATCCATCGCTATCTGCCCTATGCTGATCTCTCCCAGGCCCAATAACTAGGCGCTACATCCATCGCTATCTGCCTTATGCTGATCTCTCCCAGGCCCAATACACTAGGTGCTACATCCATCGCTATCTGCCCTATGCTGATCTTTCCCAGGCCCAACACACTAGGCGCTACATCCATCGCTATCTGCCCTACGCCCATCGCTCCACGGCCCAATTCACTAGGTGCTACATCCATCGCTATCTGCCCTATGCTAATCTCTCACAGGCCCAATATACTGGGTGCTACATCCACATCTATCATCAATATGTTATATTAATGATATTTTGAAAGACGATGTTTCCTTTTGTCCGCAAATGTTGAACTAATATCTCATGTAGCATTACTGACACAAAGTAGTGAGTAAGTAAATAAGTTGATATACAAAGTCATCATAAAGTTGTTATAAACACATAAAGGGAACATTGACATTTTATGAAGATGTTTAGCCTGGTCAGTATCAACTAAAACAGAGCTAACTGTTTAATAGGCTGAATTATTATACCTTTCTTCTTTTTCACACTATACAAAAGTAGAAAATAGAAATAATATTCAAAATAACCTCTTTCAAGAAAATAGTCATTAGACCTATTTAGTTTTTACCCTGAATGAGCTAGTTAACCTGCATTCAAATTTTTGCTTTATTTCATGTATCTTTACAAAAGAAATGGAATAATTTTGCTGTTGGTATCCTAAAACAGTTATTTTATGGGTATTTCGGGCTATTTCCCTCACACCCATATAATAACTGTATAGTATCAAGTCTAACAATGACATCACGAACAATACAAATCCCCTAATGTATGCTTATATATAACAGTACATTGGTATGTCTCCCACCAGCAACTTCATCCTCTGATATTTATTAACATAATGGTGTCTATATGTTTTTGCAATGAAAAAAACAAAGACAGCAGTAATAATTTTGTCACAAGTACAAGGCAAAGTACTGCAAGGCAACATAAAATTCATAGTCCCCCAACAGTGATTATTTCTATATTTAACAAACAGTACACTTACGTAAGGAAGCATAAGTCAGAGTGAGGTCATAGTGACCTACTTCCTGTACTCTGCCATCCCAAGATGTCCTTGTACATCAAATCTGGTAACTCCAGGTGAAATAGTAAAGGAAATATGCCCTGGACAAACTTTTTCAAATGTTGAGGTCAGAGGTCAAGTCAAAGGTCACAGTGACCTAATTCTTGCACTCTGTACTCCGCCATCCCAAGATGTCCTTGAATACCAAATTTCATTACTGCAGGTGAAATAGTATATCATCACAAATTCGGCCAGAGAGGACGAGATTACCATCACAAGTTCTAGCCAGGAGAGAACGAGACTACCATCACAGGTTTTAACCCGGAGAAAACAAGACTAGTATCACAAGCTCTATCAAGGAGAAAACAAGACTACCATCACAAGTTCTACCCAGGAGAGAACAAGACTACCATCACAAGTTCTACCCAGGAAAGAACAAGACTACCATCACAAGCTCTAGCCAGGAGAGAACAAGACTACCATCGCAAGCTCTAGCCAGGAGAAAACAAGACTACCATCACAAGCTCTACACAGGAGAGAACAAGACTACCATCACAAGCTCTAGCCAGGAGAGAACAAGACTACCATCACAAGCTCTAGCCAGGAGAAAACAAGACTATCATCACAAGTTCTACACAGGAGAGAACAAGACTACCATCACAAGCTCACGCCAGGAGGGAACGAGACTTCCATCACCAGCTCTACCCAGGAGTGAACGCGACTACTATCACAAGCTCTAGCCAGAAGAGAACAAGACTATTATCACAAGCTCTACCCAAGAGAGAACGAGACTACCATCACAGGTTTTAACCCGGAGAAAACAAGACTAGCATCACAAGTTCTACACAGGAGAGCACAAGACTACCATCACACGCTCTAGCCAGGAGAGAACAAGACTACCATCACAAGCTCTACCTAGGAGAAAACAAGACTACTATCACAAGCTCTAGCCAGGAGAGAACAAGACTACCATCACAAGCTCTACCCAGGAGAGAACAAGACTACCATCACAAGCTCAAGCCAGGAGTGAACGAGACTTCCATCACAAGCTCTACCCAAGAGTGAACGAGACTACCATCACAAGCTCTACCCAGGAAAGAACAAGACTGCAATCAAAAGTTCTACCCAGGAGAGAACAAGACTACCATCCCAAGTTCTACCCAGGAGAGAACAAGACTACTATCACAAGCTACTATCACAAGCTCTAGCCAGGAGAAAACAAGACTACAAGACTACCATCACAAGCTCTACCCAAGAGAGAACGAGACTACCATCACAAGCTCAAGCCAGGAGAGAACGAGACTTCCATCACAAGCTCTACCCAAGAGTGAACAAGACTACCATCACAAGCTCTACCTAGGAGAAAACAAGACTACTATCACAAGCTCAAGCCAGGAGAGAACAAGACTACCATCAAAAGCTCAAGCCAGGAGTGAACGAGACTTCCCTCACAAGCTCTACCCAAGAGAGAACGAGACTACCATCACAAGCTCTGGCCAGGAGAGAACAAGACTACCATCACAAGATCTAGCCAGGAGAGAACAAGACTATCATCACAAGCTCTCTCCAGAAGAGAACAAGACTACCATCACAAGCAGAACAAGACTACCATCACAAGCTCTAGACAGGAGAGAACAAGACTACCATCACAAGCTCTCCCCAGGAGAGAACAAGACTACCATCACAAGCTAAGCCAGGAGTGAACGAGACTTCCATCACAAACTCTACCCAAGAGTGAACGAGACTACCATCACAAGCTATACCCAGGAGTGAACGAGACTACTATCACAAGCTCAAGCCAGGAGAGAACAAGACTACCATCAAAAGCTCAAGCCAGGAGTGAACGAGACTTCCATCACAAGCGCTACCCAAGAGTGAACGAGACTACCATCACAAGCTCTAGCCAGGAGAGAACAAGATTACCATCACAAGCTCTAGCCAGGAGAGAGCAAGACTACCATCACAAGCTCAAGCCAGGAGAGAACGAGACTTCCATCACAAGCTCTACCCAAGAGAGAACGAGACTACCATCACAAGCTCTACCCAAGAGTGAACGAGACTACCATCACAAGCTCTACCCAAGAGTGAACAAGACTACCATCACAAGCTCTAGACAGGAGAGAACAAGACTATCATCACAAGCTCTCTCCAGAAGAGAACAAGACTACCATCACAAGCTCTCCCCAGGAAAGAACAAGACTACCATCACAAGTTCTACCCAGGAAAGAACAAGACTACCATCAACCCAGGAGAGAACAAGACTACCATCACAAGCTGTACCCAGGAGAGAACAAGACTACCATCCCAAGCTCTAGCCAGGAGAGAACAAGACTATCATCACAAGCTCTCTCCAGAAGAGAACAAGACTACCATCACAAGCAGAACAAGACTACCATCACAAGCTCTAGACAGGAGAGAACAAGACTATCATCACAAGATCTACCCAGAAGAGAACAAGACTATCATCACAAGCTCTCTCCAGAAGAGAACAAGACTACCATCACAAGCTCAAGCCAGGAGTGAACGAGACTTCCATCACAAGCGCTACCCAAGAGTGAACGAGACTACCATCACAAGCTCTAGCCAGAAGAGAACAAGACGACCATCACAAGCAGAACAAGACTACCATCACAAGCTCTACACAGGAGAGAACAAGACTACCATCACAAGATCTACCCAGGAGAGAACAAGACTACCATCGCAAGTTCTAGCCAGGAGAGAACAAGACTACCAACAACAGCTCTAGCCAGGAGAGAACGAGACTACCATCACAAGCTCAAGCCAGGAGAGAACAAGACTACCATCACAAGATCTACCCAGGAGAGAACAAGACTACCATCCCAAGTTCTACCCAGGAGAGAACAAGACTACTATCACAAGCTCTAGCCAGGAGAGAATGAGACTACCATCACAAGCTCTAGCCAGGGGAGAACAAGACTACTATCACAAGCTCTACTCAGGAGAGAACAAGACTACCATCACAAGTTCTCCCCAGGAGAGAACAAGAATACCATCACAAGCTCTACCCAGGAGAGAACAAGACTATCATCACAAGCTCTACCCAGGAGAGAACAAGACTACTATCACAAGCTCTACCAAGGAAAGAACAAGACTACCATCACAAGCTCTAGCCAGGAGAAAACGAGACTACCATCACAAGTTCTACCCAGGAGAGAACGAGACTACCATCACAAGCTCTAGCCAGGAGAGAACAAGACTACCATCACAAGTTCTACCCAGGAGAGAACAAGACTACCATCACAAGTTCTCCCCAGGAGAGAACAAGAATACCATCACAAGCTCTACCCAGGAGAGAACAAGACTACCATCACAAGCTCTACCCAGGAGAGAACAAGACTACCATCAAAAGTTCTACCCAGGAGAGAACAAGACTACTATCACAAGCTCTACCCAGGAGAGAACAAGACTAGCATCACAAGCTCTACCCAGGAGAGAACAAGACTACTATCACAAGCTCTACCCAGGAGAGAACAAGACTAGCATCACAAGCTCTACCCAGGAGAGAACAAGACTAGCATCACAAGCTCTACCCAGGAGAGAACAAGACTACCATCACAAGTTCTCCCCAGGAGAGAACAAGACTACCATCACAAGTTCTACCCAGGAGAGAACAAGACTACCATCACAAGCTCTAGCCAGAAGAGAACAAGACTATTATCACAAGCTCTACCCAGGAGAGAACAAGACAACCATCACAAGCTCTAGCCAGGAGAGAACAAGACTACCATCACAAGCTCTACCCAGGAAAGAACAAGACTACCATCACAAGCTCTAGCCAGGAGAGAACAAGACTATCATCACAAGCTCTACCCAGGAGAGAACAAGACTTCCATCACAAGCTCTACCCAGGAAAGAACAAGACTACCATCACAAGCTCTACCCAGGAGTGAATGAGACTACCATCACAAGCTCTAGCCAGGAGAGAACAAGACTATCATCACAAGCTCTAGCCAGAAGAGAACAAGACTATTATCACAAGCTCTACCCAGGAGAGAACAAGACTACCATCACAAGCAGAACAAGACTACCATCACAAGATCTACCCAGGAAAGAACAAGACTACCATCACAAGTTCTAGCCAGGAGAGAACAAGACTACCATCACAAGTTCTACCGAGGAGAGAACAAGACTACCATCACAACCTCTACCCAGGACAGAACAAGACTACCATCACAAGCCCTACCCAGGAGAGAACAAGACTACCACCACAAGCTCTAACCAGGAGAGAACAAGACTACTATCACAAGCTCTAGCCAGGAGAGAACAAGACTACCATCCCAAGCTCTACCCAGGAGAGAACAAGACAACCATCACAAGCTCTAGCCAGGAGAGAACAAGACTATCATCACAAGCTCTAGCCAGAAGAGAACACGACTATTATCACAAGCTCTACCCAGGAGAGAAGAAGACTACCATCACAAGCTCTACCAAGGAGAGAACAAGACTACCATCACAAGCCCTACCCAGGAGAGAACAAGACTACCATCACAAGCAGAACAAGACTACCATCACAAGCTCTAGCCAGGAGAGAACGAGACTATCATCACAAGCTCTAGCCAGAAGAGAACAAGACTACCATCACAAGCTCTACCCAGGAGAGAACAAGACTACCACCACAAGCTCTACCCAGGAGAGAACAAGACTACTATCACAAGCTCTACCCAGGAGAGAACAAGACTACCATCACAAGCTCTAGCCAGGAGAGAACAAGACTACCATCACAAGCTCTACCCAGGAGAGAACAAGACTACCATCACAAGCTCTAGCTGAGTTTAGAACGAATGAGAATGACACTATCATCACATGCTCTTGCAAGGAGAGAATGAGACTATCATCTACAAGTTCTGGCCTGGTAGAGACATATAATTTCCACATGTTTTGGGTGAATGTAGAACAGAGAGATGAGTGTCAAAAAAGAACCCTTCAATTTTACGCTAGAACTATAAAGACCACTTTGCCCTGATCATACTCCAAATGCTTCAATCTTTTATGTGTAATTTGAAATTCTAACTCCATTACGATTCGCTGAACTGTTGAGTAATTCCTACTTCTGTAGGTTGTTAATTTTGTATTTCAGTTTCTTTACTGCTTGTGACATAATTTCACAAATTCTGAAGAACATTCCTAATTTTCTACTTCATTTTCTTCCTTGAATGACGTAATTTCAAATATTCAACACTTTTTTAACACAATTATCGTTTTCTCATCGTAGTCAAATTGGTAGGGGAGTTTTTCAGTTTCTGTTGGCGCTAATTAAGTCACACAGCTCTCACTAACAATGCTCAATCAAAATGCTTTGTACCCATCTTGTCTATAATTGCCTGATCAGGGAGGGGTGCAGTCAGATTAAGGATGGGGGGGGNGCACAACCAAGTCTATGACAGCTAATTGGTACACTAGAGATTTCTACATCAAGAAACCGATCAGATTAAAAATATAACGTCACTTCAGCTTGATTTAATATTGTAGAGATAAGAAAAAACCTTTCTGAAATAACAGCATTTTTGTCATATTTCTAATTTGTTCTCACCAAATAAAATGTTCCTGTTAGTACCTCTCTCGTAGGTGGTGTTATTTCTATTAACATACATATATACTCATATCTCTGTTGTAGGTGACATTAGACTTGTGACTTTTCTGCAAACAATTATGGTGAAGCTTTAATAAAGATATCACTGACAGACCGTCAACCAAAACTGAATAGTATTTTGAAGTATTTTTAGGCAGTGGATTAGATAGATTTTATCATGTCGAGAACATGTTGACAACAGAACATTCCTTTGTTGTTATGGAGACCATGTACCTGACTGGCAAGTAATCCTTGTTTTGTCGTCGCTGGCGCTCGTATTCTGGGATGGCATGCCAGTTAAACTGAAGGTTCCAATCAAAGCCCCCGATGCTGGTACTTTTGGCACTGCCGTATTGATATTTGAATGAGTCATCTTCAATGACATCGATGACGGGACAGACGACTATAGAATTGTTTGTTGCAATTCTGTCTAACAAGGGCTCCAACCATCCTACAGAGGTAAAGAGAAATGGTCAGTAGCGGTCACTTATTACATGGTCAGTAATAATAAAGCTATAAATTATAAATTTCTTATATTAATCAAGAAAAACAAGAGAACAGAGCCAGTTGTAATAGTGTTATTCTGATAAGTCGAACAAGTGCAGCATATATATATGACTGTATTTATGTAAGAGCGAGGGAATATAAAATGGGCCAGACTAGGTCTTTTTAAGACTTTGCCCTCGGAGACAACAGTCTATTTACTACCTAGATTTGGGTATCCCCTCGCCAAATGCAAATACAGTACTTGAATCAAAAGTTGGTCACAAGCACCACTGTTAAAGGTGAGGGAAAATGCAAATGACCCTACCAGGGTTCACACGTGTAACCTCCAAACCCTACCCTAGGCACAGTACGCTGTAGCTGACTGAGCTACCTGTAGTGGTAATTAACTTATACAGGGATTACCTGTAGGATATGATAATGATTACCATATATCAGAGATGAAAATTGGCTCACGGGCAAAATGGCGAAAATTTAGATTTTTGATCCTTTCTTTGGGAAAAATTTAAAGTTTACATTTCACCAAAATTATGAAAAAGGCTGAAATCAGCCAAAACACTGAAAATGTTCATCTATGTTATATAGACAAAACCTGTAAACAGGTGATGTCCTAGGTAAGATATCAAGATAACCTAATATCAAGCTTATCTATCATTTGATAACACTTAATTGCTTTCTTTTAAGGCTTCACAAACAGAATTACATAGTGTCCCACCTTCAGTGCATTCACAGTGTGAGTCCAGGTACGTCAGAACGTCTCCAGATGATGCAGAATATCCTAGCAACCGTGCTCGAATTAATCCTTCTCGCTTTTTAGTCCGTACTACTTTCACTTTGCCTAATTTTGCCATGTATGTTTCTAAAGGCTCTTTCAGATGATCTGTAAAAAAGAGAAAAAATCCATTAAAATTCATTACCAGAGCTATTAAACTTATACAAGCTGAACAAATGTAAGTGGATATACATGTCACCGAGTTAAAAGTTGGAAGTGTTTCTGTTAGTAGCACTTCCTCTTCATTGTAAGAAAATCTTCATGCTAATAGCCATGCATTAGATTATCATTCTGGTCGCTTGTTTTACTAAATCAGAACATTAAGATAATGCTGCAGCTTACAACACTCTAATTTTACAGGACCAACCTACACTTAAGGATTTGGAGACACTAAGGCTAAAACCTATGATGAAAATCTGTCCTTTACATCTATTCTAGGCTAGTATGCCTTTATACAGGAAGTCCTATATGACTTGGCTGTGTCTTTATACAGGAAGTCCTTTATGACTTGGCTGTGACTTTATACAGGAAGTCCTTTATGACTTGGCTGTGACTTTACACAGGAAGTCCTTTATGACTTGGCTGTGACTTTATACATGAAGTCCTATATGACTTGGCTGTGACTTTATACAGGAAGTCCTTTATGACTTTGCTGTGACTTTATACAGTAAGTCCTTTATGACTTGGCTGTGTCTTTATACAGGAAGTCCTTTATGACTTGGCTGTGACTTTATACAGGAAGTCCTTTATGACTTGGCTGTGACTTTATACAGGAAGTCTTTTATGCCTTGGCTGTGTCTTTGGCTGTGTCTTTATACAGGAAGTCTTTTATGACTTGTCTGTGTCTTTAAACAGGAAGTCCTTTATGCCTTGACTGTGACTTTACACAGGAAGTCCTTTGTGACTTGGCTGTGACTTTATACAGGAAGTCCTTTATGACTTGGCTGTGACTTTATACAGGAAGTCCTTCATGAATTGGCTGTGTCTTTATACAGGAAGTCCTTTATGACTTGGCAGTGACTTTATACAGGAAGTCTTTTATGACTTGGCTGTGACTTTATACAGGAAGTCTTTTATGCCTTGGCTGTGTCTTTATACAGGAAGTCCTTTATGACTTGGCTGTGACTTTATACAGGAAGTCTTTTATGACTTGGCTGTGACTTTACACAGGAAGTCTTTTATGACTTGGCTGTGACTTTAACCATGAAGTCCTTTATGACTTGGCTGTGACTTTATACAGGAAGTCCTTTATGACTTGGCTTTGTCTTTATACAGGAAGTCCTTTATGACTTGGCTGGGACTTTATACAGGAAGTCCTTTATGACTTGGCTATGACTTTATACAGGAAGTCCTTTATGACTTGGCTGTGACTTTATACAGGAAGTCTTTTATGACTTAGCTGTGTCTTTATACAGAAAGTCTTTTATGACTTGGCTGTGACTTTATACAGGAAGTCCTATATGACTTGGCTATGACTTTATACAGGAAGTCCTTTATGACTTGGCTGTGACTTTACACAGGAAGTCCTTTATGACTTGGCTGTGACTTTATACAGGAAGTCTTTTATGACTTGACTGTGACTTTATACATGAAGTCCTTTATGACTTTGCTGTGACTTTATACAGGAAGTCCTTTATGACTTGGCTGTGACTTTATACAGGATGTCCTTTATCACTTGTCTGTGACTTTATACATGAAGTCCTTTATGACTTGGCTGTGACTTTACACAGGAAGTCCTTTATGACTTGGCCGTGACTTTATACAGGAAGTCTTTTATGACTTGACTGTGACTTTATACATGAAGTCTTTTATGACTTGGCTGTGACTTTACACAGGAAGTCCTTTATGACTTGGCTGTGGCTTTATACAGGATGTCCTTTATCACTTGTCTGTGACTTTATACATGAAGTCCTTTATGACTTGGCTGTGACTTTATAAAGGAAGTCCTTTATGACTTGGCTGTGACTTTACACAGGAAGTCCTTTATGACTTGGCTGTGACTTTATACAGGAAGTCCTTTATGACTTGGCTGTGACTTTATACATGGTTTAAGTTTGTAAACCTACATTGATCCTATCATTTTACCACATCAACTGAGATTGAGATATAAAGATGGCTTATAAGGCTTGTTCTTCATTCCTCACCAAGCTGAGCTCTACAACCCAGGGATACAATAAAAACAATTCCTCCCGGGAGTTCAACGGCTATATGCAACAAATCAAGATAGTTTTATTCACCAATTTGTGTTGGGGACCAGCAAGGGGAAGAAAAGACAAAACTCATCAAGTTTTCCAGATTTTATGCGGCAATGTAAGATTATTGTAAACATGCAGTGGATATTGATATATTAATAGTGATTAATTTGAAAGCCAATTTATTTTACCTCTGTGACCACTCTTCCACAAAACCTTTTCGATTTAAACAATTACATAAAAATTTGATGCTACAAAGATGTTTGTGTTCTCAAAAAAAAAGTATCTGAATTCTTAACTAGTAACGAGTTTGCCAAAGAAGGGATCAACATTCAGGCGCCATGGTGACACAAGTGTTCCCATGGTTACAGTATGTTTTTCTCATCACAACATGCTAGCGATATCTGTTACATTTATTTGGTGAATATCAAAACTGCTTGAAAAATGTTTATTGAAGTTTTGGACTAATGATTTCAAAATCATGTTTGCAAAAATACATTTATCATATATGAATTTACCAAACTGTCTATAGAGACTACCTCTGAAGACAGGACCACTTAACACAGCTATGGGCTCTCCCCCGATACTAGATTCTGACTGCATGCAGGCTTGCTACTTTTCACATAAAATTTGGATTGAAAGTTTGATTACTTGTGTCTGTTCTCTGTTGTAATATGGTGTGTGTGTTTGTGTGATGTTTTTCACATATCCTGTATACCGCTGAATATTTTGTGATACTCCCTGTGGAGTATAATTACTAAATAAAGGAATGATGATCTCAATGTATTTCCCTCCTTCACCATAAGCTATGGGCTAGCTTTAAAATTTCTTCAATCTCATACAAATATATATTAGTTCAGAAAAAAATGCTATATTCCTGCATGAATGTAACATAGGCTTGATAATCAGTGTCACTAGAGAGTTTAGCAGGAATACAGCTTCTTTGATCTTTAGTTTGAGAACAAGCATATGAATAACACAGAGGAAGTGAAACACACAGATTACAGGACAGGGAACCAAAAGTAGCCAGGTTATTATTGAGATTGAGATATTCAAAGGGAAGGCTTACAACATCCATCACAGCCGATCTACAGGGAGTTTCCTATCAGGAACGTATTTTCATTTAAGTTTATTGGAAATGCAATCTCTGCTTCATGATAGTCAGTACAGAATGGTTAAGGTTTTATTAGACATAGAATATATGTAGGCAAATCATCTGAGGGCATGCTGGTGTTTGAAGGATCAGTAGAATGTCAGTGTGATGTCTTTCTACCCGTACTCAAACCTTCGCATACAATTCCGAAATCTTCAATAAGAATATTTGATTTCTTTTTTCAGAATTTAGAAAATTACTACACCAGACTAAAAGTGAAAAACAATTTTGAATAAAGATTTATCTATCTTTTTTTTAAGATAAATACCCACAGAATACTAGCCATATTTTCGCTGATAAAATGTCATAAATCTCTACAAATATTTGATTTCATAGAAAATCACTCTTAACAAGCTTGAAATAAATGACTTTTGAGAAAGTTCTCTCAATAACAAATTCTTTCCAATAAAAAAACACTGCAACATTAACATCTCCCAGCCAGCTCCTGTTGTTTGTCACCGAGACAGGAGCACTGTGATTAAGATAAGACATGGGAGGTCACATGACGCTTTCTCTCTTGTGGCATAATCTGCAAAACAGCATATGGTTGTCTCCCCTGGGTGGTGGATGTAAACCGTTTAAAATGGCGCTCCTTCATCTTATCTCCCCCAGTAAATGAAATTCTGTCCAAGCCCCATCCATCAGGAGCTGACAAAGCAGTCTACAATTCTCCACAATTGATGGCTCACATTAACCCGGTGCCTCCTCGGCAGATCTTGTCTTAGTGATACATAAACTATCACCCGAAATCTGACCAAACCCACAAACCTCATCTGCCTTTTTTATTGACTTCATCTTTCATATTTGATTTTCATCACATCTATTTTATTTAGATAACTGTCACATATCTTATATGCTCAGATAAGTTGTTTTTTTTTCTGTCTGTGAAATGTTACTTAAATAATATTTATGATTTGTTCATTTTTTTGTTAATTTTCATCTTCTTACAAAAATAGCAATTTTGAAACTTATATTATGAAGTTTGATTGCTGCTTTTTAAATACAATATTAATGTGGATAAAACTGTTGAAGGTTTTTTAGAAAGTTTATTCAAATTATACTGACCCATATCTGAGAAGTCATCTACGAGGACAACTTCTCGGAGTAAATGAGGCGGAGATCGGTCAATAATACTGTGAACGGTTCTGAGCAGGACTGTCCAAGCCTCGTTATGGAAACACACCACAACACTGGTATCTGGCAGCTTCTCCTGGTACTGAAGGGATTTACATCTAAAAAGATAACGTACAGGAAATAATCAACAAGATCTTTTGTTTGTGTTGATAACAAAGCTTGGTAAAATGCTTGTCATCTTTGTAAGATGCCTTTTTAAGATTAAAGTTACTTTCCTTTTTTTTTTTTTTTTTTTAAACTTTTTTTTTTTTTTTTTTTAAACATTTTTTTTTTTATTAATTTACCTGTCAATGAAAGTGAGAAGGTTGTTGGTTTGCCCACACTTACAGTATACCACACTGTATATGTTAACTGAATCATGATGTTTTATTACAGAATTCATGGCATATGTAAATTTTACAAAAGTATTAAGGATGCCGGTACCACTGCCAAAACCTGTAACTGAGCATTGGAAACAGTCCTTTCAGGCGTGACTAAAGCTTTCAGGCGTGACTAAAGCTTTCAGGCATGACTAAAGCTTTCAGGCATGACTAAAGCTTTCAGGCGTGACTAAAGCTTTCAGGCGTGACTAAAGCTTTCAGGCGTGACTAAAGCTTTCAGGCGTGACTAAAGCTTTCAGGCGTGACTAAAGCTTTCAGGCGTGACTAAAGCTTTCAGGCGTGACTAAAGCTTTCAGGCGTGACTAAAGCTTTCAGGCGTGACTAAAGCTTTCAGGCGTGACTAAAGCTTTCAGGCGTGACTAAAGCTTTCAGGCGTGACTAAAGCTTTCAGGCGTGACTAAAGCTTTCAGGCGTGACTAAAGCTTTCAGGCGTGACTAAAGCTTTCAGGCGTGACTAAAGCTTTCAGGCGTGACTAAAGCTTTCAGGCGTGACTAAAGCTTTCAGGCGTGACTAAAGCTTTCAGGCGTGACTAAAGCTTTCAGGCGTGACTAAAGCTTTCAGGCGTGACTAAAGCTTTCAGGCGTGACTAAAGCTTTCAGGCGTGACTAAAGCTTTCAGGCGTGACTAAAGCTTTCAGGCGTGACTAAAGCTTTCAGGCGTGACTAAAGCTTTCAGGCGTGACTAAAGCTTTCAGGCGTGACTAAAGCTTTCAGGCGTGACTAAAGCTTTCAGGCGTGACTAAAGCTTTCAGGCGTGACTAAAGCTTTCAGGCGTGACTAAAGCTTTCAGGCGTGACTAAAGCTTTCAGGCGTGACTAAAGCTTTCAGGCGTGACTAAAGCTTTCAGGCATGACTAAAGCTTTCAGGCATGACTAAAGCTTTCAGGCGTGACTAAAGCTTTCAGGTGTTACTAAAGCTTTCAGGCATGACTAAAGCTTTCAGGCGTGACTAAAGCTTTCAGGCGTGACTAAAGCTTTGATAAACCATTTATGAAAAGTTCCATTACTTGAAGGTCTTTTATGAGAAATTTCAATGGTGAAAAGAACAAAATATAATCATTGATGAGGTAGTAGTAAAACCAGTTCTTAAACAATGATGGTATGTGTCTAGTAAACCTAAAACCAGTTCTTATACAATGATGGTATGTGTCTAGTAAACCTAAAACAAGCTCTCATACAATGATAGTATGTGTCTTGTAAACCTAAAACAAGCTCTCATACAATGATGGTATGTGTCTAGTGGACCTAAAACAAGCTCTCATACAATGATGGTACGTGTCTTGTGGACCTAAAACAAGTTCTCATACAATGATGGTATGTGTCTATATATATAATTAAGTAAACCTAAAACAAGCTCTCATACAATGATAGTATGTGTCTTGTAAATCTAAAACAAGCTCTCATACAATGATAGTACGTGTCTTGTAAATCTAAAACAAGTTCTCATACAATGATGGTATGTGTCTATATATATAATTAAGTAAACCTTAAACAAGCTCTCATACAATGATAGTACATGTCTTGTAAATCTAAAACAAGCTCTCATACAATGATAGTACGTGTCTTGTAAATCTAAAACAAGTTCTCATACAATGATGGTATGTGTCTAGTGGACCTAAAACAAGCTCTCATACAATGATGGTATGTTTCTTGTAAACCTAAAACAAGCTCTCATACAATGATGGTATGTGTCTTGTAAACCTAAAACAAGCTCTCATACAATGATGGTATGTGTCTTGTAAACCTAAAACAAGCTCTCATACAATGATGGTATGTGTCTTGTAAACCTAAAACAAGCTCTCATACAATGATGGTATGTGTCTTGTAAACCTAAAACAAGCTCTCATACAATGATGGTATGAGTCTAGTAAACCTAAAACAAGCTCTCATACAATGATGGTATGTGTCTTGTAAACCTAAAACAAGCTCTCATACAATGATAGTATGTGTCTAGTGGACCTAAAACAAGCTCTCATACAATGATGGTATGTGTCTAGTAAACCTAAAACAAGCTCTCATACAATGATGGTATGTGTCTTGTAAACCTAAAACAAGCTCTCATACAATGATGGTATGTGTCTTGTAAACCTAAAACAAGCTCTCATACAATGATGGTATGTGTCTTGTAAACCTAAAACAAGCTCTCATACAATGATGGTATGTGTCTTGTAAACCTAAAACAAGCTCTCATACAATGATGGTATGTGTCTTGTAAACCTAAAACAAGCTCTCATACAATGATGGTATGTGTCTTGTAAACCTAAAACAAGCTCTCATACAATGATGGTATGTGTCTTGTAAACCTAAAACAAGCTCTCATACAATGAGTGTATGAGTCTAGTAAACCTAAAACAAGCTCTCATACAATGATAGTATGTGTCTAGTGGACCTAAAACAAGCTCTAATACAATGATGGTATGTGTCTTGTAAACCTAAAATAAGCTCTCATACAATGAGTGTATGAGTCTAGTAAACCTAAAACAAGCTCTCATACAATGATAGTATGTGTCTAGTGGACCTAAAACAAGCTCTCATACAATGATGGAATGTGTCTTGTAAACCTAAAACAAGCTCTCATACAATGAAGGTATGTGTCTTGTAAACCTAAAACAAGCTCTCATACAATGAAGGTATGTGTCTTGTAAACCTAAAACAAGCTCTCATACAATGATGGCATGTGTCTTGTAAACCTAAAACAAGCTCTCATACAATGATGGTAAGTGTCTAGTGGACCTAAAACAAGCTCTCATACAATGATGGTATGCGTCTTGTAAACCTAAAACAAGCTCTCATACAATGAAGGTATGTGTCTTGTAAACCTAAAACAAGCTCTCATACAATGAGGGTATGAGTCTAGTAAACCTAAAACAAGCTCTCATACAATGATAGTATGTGTCTAGTGGACCTAAAACAAGCTCTCATACAATGATGGAATGTGTCTTGTAAACCTAAAACAAGCTCTCATACAATGAAGGTATGTGTCTTGTAAACCTAAAACAAGCTCTCATACAATGATGGCATGTGTCTTGTAAACCTAAAACAAGCTCTCATACAATGATGGTATGAGTCTAGTAAACCTAAAACAAGCTCTCATACAATGATAGTATGTGTCTAGTGGACCTAAAACAAGCTCTAATACAATGATGGTATGTGTCTTGTAAACCTAAAACAAGCTCTCATACAATGAAGGTATGTGTCTTGTAAACCTAAAACAAGCTCTCATACAATGATAGTATGTGTCTAGTGGACCTAAAACAAGCTCTCATACAATGATGGAATGTGTCTTGTAAACCTAAAACAAGCTCTCATACAATGATGGTACGTGTCTTGTTAACCTAAAACAAGCTCTCATACAATGATGGTACGTGTCTAGTGGACGTAAAACAAGTTCTCATACAATGATGGTACGTGTCTTGTTAACCTAAAACAAGCTCTCATACAATGATGGTACGTGTCTTGTAAACCTAAAACAAGCTCTCATACAATGAGTGTATGAGTCTAGTAAACCTAAAACAAGCTCTCATACAATGATGGCATGTGTCTTGTAAACCTAAAACAAGCTCTCATACAATGATAGTATGTGTCTAGTGGACCTAAAACAAGCTCTCATACAATGATGGTATGAGTCTAGTAAACCTAAAACAAGCTCTCATACAATGATGGCATGTGTCTTGTAAACCTAAAACAAGCTCTCATACAATGAGGGTATGAGTCTAGTAAACCTAAAACAAGCTCTCATACAATGATGGTATGTGTCTTGTAAACCTAAAACAAGTTCTCATACAATGATGGTATGTGTCTTGTAAACCTAGCTATAACAAGCTCTCATATAACGGATGCTTCTTATTTCTCAGTAAATTTACTACAGCTCAGTCACACTCCAATATCTGCTAGTGAGAGAAAAAATGCAGTGATCAATTTTCTTGACATTGTAAAATATTTGAAAAATAAACTCTGATTATGTCCATCGTTAAGTACCGAAGTGGTCACAGAAGCTGCAAATAGCAGCAGATACATCTGAAATCCACCGAAGTGTTTCCATGACGATTTGAATCTGGCTTTTCCCAAGACCACACTCTGTAACATGGAAAACGCCTCATAGCTGCGCCGGTCTATTGAGAATTACGAGACTTAAGCTTGTGACAAGAATAAACTGCCCCTCGAGTGTTTACTATCCAGCGATTAATGATCTATCAACACAAAATCATCGCTAACACCCTTGGTTAACTTTTCTTAGTAAAATGATCGCCAAAAACATCTGATTTGAGAAATAACTAAAAAGCACTCCATATATGATTGGAGAAGTTTGAGATTTGGAGTAAAAACTGCTGGGTTTCATTTACAGCGAGACACTGCAGCCGTTCGATGGTGATTGTTTGTAGCCTACGTGATATTGAAGGTTTACCGTAACATTTCACAGGATGACATAAGACAACTGTACGAAGGACTAACAATGTCTTAGAGGGGCTTTATGGGAAGCCAAGGTACCTTAATCAAGAAAAACCTCATCAACAACCTGACCTGCTTATAATTACACTTTAAAACCCAGTTATTACTGCTTCTGTAGAGGAATTGTCATTTTATCAATTTCTGTTGGAGATTACTTGGAAAATCCTTGTGTATCTATTACCTTTCTTTTTTTCATTTTTTATTCCTTTTTTTCTAACTTCAGCTTAAAGACTGATGATCCTAATGCAGATTTATATCAATTTACATCTTCAGACCACGCTATAAAGACCTCTTAGCTCATATCACCATGGTTCAAGAAATTATTTTCTATATTAAACAATGAAATGATTATATATAAGTATCTTACATGAGTTTCCATTTCATATGAGATTTATGAAAAGAGTCTAAATTTGTGACAAGTTTCATAAATTTCATATGAAATAAAAACGAATTCCTTTTTATCACATAATCAAGATTTGTGGCATTTATTGGTGTAAAACAATTTTCATGAAACTCTTGAAATGTAAAAAGCCGCCCTTTTGACACCAGTGTGTGAGTCTGTGACGTCATGTACTTGTCCTAGGCGTGACGTCACAATTGAAACAATTGAAATTTACAACCAATCACTGGGCTGATAGGTCATATTACATGGGTTAATATTCAGTGGATAACACAATACATGGTCCCTAAGGATTCACTCTTCATCGTTTCACCAGCTGTGACGTTCATAGAACTGGAGATGTTGGTAGCTAGGTTTATCCCTTTGACAATATGTTAAGGTCTACAATGAAGACTATTGACAACAGTTTGTGGTAATTGTCAGAAAGCTAACTAATACTTCACTTGGACATCTTGCTAAATCAGGAGATTTAGAGGTGACCCCTGGGAATACAGTGACGTGGGGAAAACGATTTGCACTGTTAATCATCCTGACCAATTAACAGTTCTAATGATCGTAACCAGACGGAAACACTGAAGAAGGTCACGTACAAATTCCAAAGCTGCTTGCCCTCACATCCACGGAGATCATTCTTTCCTGTATAGAAGGGAATCTTCTTTGTTGCCTGAGATTATGGGTTGCATTGCCCATGGTTAACTCCCTAATTCTCCATTAAATCTCCCAGAAGACTCAATTTGTTTTTTATTGATCTGTGTAGACACTGGTGAATTTTGGACGGGTGAACAGGTTATCACAAACAATGACATGACAGATAGTCAGATTTCAGGGAAGTCAATCCTGTCACATACACTCAACACAGGATGGGAAGGGAGGGGGGAGAGGAGGGAGGACAGCATACAAGATGAAGGGAGGGAGAGGGGAAAAGAGTTGAGGTGTGAGTGAGG